>NC_083429.1:1803897-2036812 GCF_020745735.1 Hemiscyllium ocellatum | reverse complement strand
AGATGAGATACCTCATTATTCTTAAATTCATTAATAGTAGTTTAAAATCAATTTGTTGCTAATATCTAATAATTGTTCAATTTGGTAAAGGATGTAAATGTGGAATTATGGTTCCATATAATAACTATTGCAAGGACATATCAATGTAAAATCTCTCAATCATTGTGAGTATTACTTTCCATTTTAAGCTTAGAAACAGTTATGAAATGATTTGTTTGTAATTCACTTCAATGTTAACATTTATTGTGTTTCTAATCACAATAATGGTTGAATATTTTTCACGTACAACATTATTTAAATTCCCATGAATATTTTTGAAGTACACAAAAAAAGGATTGACATCTTTCTTGTTTCATGAAACAATCACAGGAAATGGTGGCTTCTTAGAAATCAGACATTTTCAGAAAGAGTGAAAGGTGTCTCCAGCTGGATAGTCCCGTTGACTGACTAAGTCATTAATTTGTTCCAATCTACGGGTAGAACAAAAAAGATTTTACTTTGCATTTCATAAAATGAGAAACTGTTATGAACATATAGAATGATTGTATTCATTTTTATTTATCAATTTACAGTAATCACACAATTCTGTCAAGTTGTCATTCCACAAATTATCATAAAAATCATAGTTAAAAATCACACAACACCAGGTTATAATCCAACAAGTTTAACTGGAAGCATACCAGCTTTCGGAGTGCTGCTCCTTCATCAGGTGATTGTGCAGGGCACAATTCTAAGGCACAGAATTTATAGCAAAAATTTGCAGTGTGATGTAACTGAAATTATCCATTGAAAAATTGATTGTTTGTTAAGCCTTTCATCCGTTAGAATACAGTGATAGCTTCACTTCTTTCATGTGTAAATCACAAAACCTGTGAGTATGTGTGTCCGTGTCTATGGCACTCCTATACACACACACACACACGGATACACATACACACAGACGCCCACACAGACACCCACACACCCTTATTGACACACACACTCCCACACTCACACATGCACTCCCTCACAGACTTAAGACACTCTGCACTCACCACACACACACATACAGTTTCTCACACTCACAACCCCCAACCCAGACAGACACACACACACACACAGACAAAGACCCACATGCACATATATATTTTGTGGGGTGAATTTGTACTTGCAGTGATACATTGAACTTTGCTCAAAAACTGCATGCATTCATGTAGAACTCTGAGCTCAAAAACTGCATGAATTTATGTAATACTCTGTTATCTCACATTTTAGATTAGAATCAATGTAAACATCATGGCATAGACAGAGAACACAGGGGGCCAACACCTTCAACATATTGTCTAGTGATCACCACTGTTAACAGCTAACCCGAGAATGCAACATTTTTTAAAAAAGCTTTTGAGATTTACACATGAAAGAAGTGAAACTATTGCTGTATACTAATCGATGAAAGGCTGAACAGACAATCAATTTTTCAATGTATAATTTCAGTTACATCACACTGTAAATTTTTGCTATAAATTCTCTGTTACGATTGCGCTCTCCAGTATCACCTGATGAAGGAGCGTCGCTTCGAAAGCTAGTGTGCTTCCTATTAAACCGGTTGGACCATAACGTGGCGTTGTGTGATTTTTAACTTTGTACACCCCAGTCCAACGCCAGCATCTCCAAATCATAAAAATCATGTTTAATTAAAACAACTGTTTACTCCCATCATTATTGTAAATTACTATTTAATTTTCAGAGATTACACACAGGATCCATCCATTTAATTCGAATACAATTATCACGATAACCATCTGATTAATTTTCACTTGAGTAACCACAGTGAGCATGTGATTGTAGCCCTGCCCAGCCTGGTGGGGAACATTGTGAAGGAATGCTGTGCAGCTCTGGTAGTGTTCCTGTTACCAGACTAGGAGGCACAGTTTCAATTCCCACCTTGCACAAAGTTGTTCCAGAGCAGCTCTGAATGTTGATTAAAAAATATCGAAGAATCATTTGAATTGCCTTTCAATTCAATATTAGATGTTGTTCATTTCAATAATCACAGTATTTACTATTTGTTTTCTTCAGGTCACTAATAACAGAATGTATCTAATTCAATTCATTCAATATTCGTTGGAAAATATTTGAGGATGTTGCAGTTATAAAGATGAAATATACAAAGTAATGATATTCATTGCTTTTCTTTTGTTCTGAAGAGCTGAGTTCAAACAGCACTGCTCCAATGCTATGAAAAGAGGAGAAAAAATAAATTTCTTGTTCAGTAAAATAAACCAATGCCCCTTCCTTTTATTTATCAAGTTTTAGTTATTAATCTGTTTATGAATTGTGTGAAATTTGTTTTTCGTTTTTCACTCACCTATTTATATTGAATGTAACATTGAACTGCTGTGAAAATATCCAAGTGCATTCATTTGAAAATTGACTTTGCATATTTATCACTGTGGGATATAGGTAAAGCAGTGTTACATCTGCATTCATAATTGTTTATTCAAGGTAAATGAAGTCACACCAGTGTATAATTGTTTCAGCCAAGAGCTGGGTTAACAAGAATGAAAACTATGTAAAGGAAATATAAATATGCATTAGATAACATGTGCATACAATAAATGTACCTGCAAACAATGGTGGATGCTGCAGACAAATAGATCAGGTGCTGTGAGGGCAGGAGGCGTAGGTTAAGCTAGATATGCCTGTACAAACAGTTACAAGCATCTGTTTCCCGCTTCAGCAAAAACAAAAACGGACCACCATCAAAAGGTCATAATGCTCGGTGTAAATAAAGAATAAAAGGAAATATTGCTTTGGTTAACATGAAAACAGATGGCAGTGAAGAAGGATAAATAGCAATAAGACCACAGAGGGAGGTGGTCAAACAGCCTTGTGAGGCCAGAGTTCAGAGATAAACAGCCGGTTTAGATTAGAAACAGATGTAAACAGGGGAGGGGCAATGGGCGGAGGGAAGAGAAAAAAATTACATAAATGTTGTGTACTCGTTAAATTCAGTGTGTGTGTGTGCCTTGTGGACAGTGGACACCACACCCCTCTTGCAAGAGCGTAATAAACGATACTACTGATTCAGATCTTGTCTAGGACTGAAGTTATTGAAGTGAGCGAGCTTCGTTTCTCACAATCACTTATCTCATTTACTGCATGATGTCTGAAGTGTGTTTTGCTCAGCCATTCTATTAACTATTTAAAAAGTCGGATCTTAAATAAGATCCTTCACACCCAATTATCAATCTATTCCTAATTCATATAAATATCTCAATTTTCTTGAAGTCAATGTTCAGACAAAACAGTGCACATAAAGCAACACAAAGATACTCATCATCAGCTGATTATTGTTCAGTAGAATAACCTAAGTATCTTATTGTTCCTGAGACTATTGACAACTGGAAGTATTTGTTTACTAGTCCATGCAGTAAGTGCATTTGATATTTTATATTTCAGTTCAGTCGTTAACGACCATTTATGTTGTTTAAACCAATAATTCTAATTTATCATGGATATTGACTGTAATACAATAACACTGGAAACAAATATTTTAATATTCTAACAATCTTTAAGCTCTTCTTCTGTTGTGTGTGTGCAAGAGACAATTCAAACTATAACCATTTTTGTTGCAAATTTAACAAACACGACATTTTGAATTTATGAAATTCTCACATTTTTGCAAAAAGGTTAGTCTTCACTGTGTGTCATATTAAAAGACTACTTTTCCCAATCATGTCTGCTACAAAATGATTATTGCTTTCATTTCATTATATGAAAAGAAGTGTTGAATTTTTCATTGATTCAATTCCAACATTATTCATCATTGTGTGATAATGACACAATTATTACATCGCTTTATATACCACACGGCAGGGACTACATTCTTTGTTCAGTTTCATGCTCACTTTCATGATCTACTAATTCTCTTCCTAATTCTGGCACAAATGTTTAAAAATTCATCATAATATTAATCATGTAAATCAACGTAACATCTCTACAAGGAATCCTGTGAAAGGAAATTCACAATTCATATATTGCATATATTTTTCGTGTTAAGAAAATAATTTTGTTCAATAATCACTGTCTCATGTTTTCTTTAATACGGAAAACTACTATGTTTTATTCCTCAGTTCACTGATCTTAATAAATATACAATCAACATCACAGCAAATTGTTTTTGAAATATTGAATCATGTTAATTCTTCATATGTATTGCGGTATACAATCTCTCAATCATTGAAACAACCAATTTTTATTTTACCTGTTGAAACATATTTGGATTAATTTAAATATATTTCACTTCAATGCTGACACTTATTGTGCTTGTAATCACAATAAGACTTAAGCATTTTTCGTGCAACAAAATCCAATGAAAAAGCATCAGCATCTCCTTATTCTGTCATTCAACAATGACAATAAATATTGAATTTTTGGAAGTTGAACTTTTTTAGAAAGAGGGCATGTTGTCTTCTGTTGAATGTTCCCATTCAATGGCTTATTCACAGTATCTGCTGTTTATTCTCTGCGGGTTCCCAAGAAAAGAAATTAACTAGTTCTGCTGGTTCTAAATTCCTGGAAAATATTTGAGAATGTTGTGGTCTGAAAGGTGAAAAAGCTAAGTGATCATAAGTGATCAGTTTTTTTTATTTGAAACAGCTTGATTCAAACATTTCAAACATTCACATTGTTATTCTGATGTGTTACAAGGGGGCGGGGGGAGGGGAAACAAGTCGCTTTCTTCATCTGTAAAGTCAGCTAAATACCTACATTTGTTATTAAAAATTGCAATTCATCTAAATATTGTAATGACCTTTGATCAAGTTAAATTTCTAATTATTTTTCATTCGTGAATTGTTGGAGATTTGTTTTTTTTTTGTTTTCCATTCACCTATTCGTATTGAATGTAAATTTTAAATACTTTGACAATAGCGGAGGGTATTTATTTGCAATTTGTCTTTGCATATCTCTCACTGATTTCACTTATTGCATATAGTTGCACAGTGGCTCAGTCATTAACAATGCTGCCTCACAGTGCCAGGGACCTCGGTTTGATCCCATTCTCAGTGACTGTCTTTGTGTACTTTGCCCATTCTCCTCAGTCTACGTGACTTTGCTGTGGTTTCCTCCCACAATCCAAAGATGTGCAGGTTCAGTGAGCTGGCCATGCTAAATTGCACATTGTGTTCAGGGATGTTTATGTTAGTCAGCAGGAAATGTTGAGGAATATGGTCGGGAAATGTGTTTGGGTGGGTTACTCTTTGGAAGGGTCATTTTTTTCAATGAAATGGCGTATTACCACACCGTGCTAACAGCGATTCTAAAATAGTTTAATTGATTTTCTCTAAGCAATTCTAACATTTTTTTTAAAAGTTGACTTTAGTTAATATCTTTAACACTCGATTATCAATGTATTCCTAAATCTTGTAAAATACCTCAATATTTTTGAAATCATTGCTCACACAAAACACTAAACATGAGGCCACACAAAGGTCCCCATATCCAGCTAATTACTGTTCAGTGGAATAATCAGAGTAACTATCTTACTGTTCCTGAGATCAATCCCCACTGCCACAGTAAGGATCAGTTATCATTCCCTCCAATAAATGCAGTAGTTGTCCTCTGGTATTTCAGTTCAGTAATTACACACGATACTGGTTGGTCAAAGCAGTGGTTATTCTTTATTATGAATGGCCAAGGATTCTAACAGAAAAGATGTTCATATGTCCTGATGTGTTGCATGATCACAAACAGGTTTTCAGTCCAAATATTGCAAAAAAAGTTGGTTTCGTTCAACTGCCGATGTTAACAGTTGGAGAAAGTGAGGCAATCAAATGTTGGAGATCAGACTCAAGAGTGTGGTACTGGAATAGCACAGTAGGTCAGGCAGCATGTGAGGAGCAGGAGAAACCACGTTTCGGGCATAGGCCTTCATTGGGAATCTCCGGCTCCATGGGTGCTGCCTGGTCTGCTGTGCTTTTCCAGCAACACACTCTCGACATTAAAAATATTTATCTGCTTATGTGGAGCAAATACTGACCGTTTCTTCTGTAATTTAAATTTACTGTGCATTCTATTCACTCAAGTTCTCATATTAGTTGCTCCTCGTGTTCTTCTTAACTCTGATACAAATCTCAAAATTCTGGGCACAATAAAAGCGATATGAATTATACATTAGCATCTGGACAAGAGAACCAATGAAGAGCTACATTGACTTCTTGAACAGCCTATATATTTGAATGAAAAAGCAATGCCTTCTGAAAAATCTCTGCACGTCTGTATCTTTTTTCAATTCAATAATCCTGCAAATAGCTTATAATTGTCAGATGATCTCTCTTAATGACTATCTAATCAATCTCACTGTAAACGGCTGAAAAATATTAGTTTATTTTGTTTGTTAAAATGCAAAGATTCATTCTGAATTCATTATTGCAACAATAAGTGAACCATATTTATGTATCCACTAAGGTCAAGTGACCAGAATTGAACATTCTAAATATTCCTACAGCTGGAGAAATCGGAGCTTAAAACGTCAAACTAAAGGAAACAGTCAACAAAATAATCAGCTCCAGAAAACAGCCAAAGACTCAGTCAAAGTGATCACAAAGGTTGTGTATTGGAGAGGTTGAAGCAGACTTCCTGGCACCTTGACTTCCAGCCAGTGTCTGAGCATTATACATCTCACTTGAGAATGACAACAACAGATGGGTATTTACACAAAACCCATTGGATGCTTACAATCCAGAATTCTGGTAAAATGTTGTGAAATATTTCCCAAATCATGGAAATCAGCTCAACATTATTGAAATCAAAGTACTCATAATGGTCTTCAAGGCCACCTCATTACTGTTCAGTGAAAAACACTTTGTAAATACCTTATTGTTCTCAGGCTCAATTATCACAGCAAACACCATGTGCTCATCAGATCCAAATATATGTACGAGATACCGTATTATAATTTACACACTATATCTTTCCCAGACCAATGATGACACTTTATTACTTACGGCTGAGGATGCTAATTGTAACCTGTAGTGAGATGAAGCAAGTCCTGACTACAGGCAAGTTTTCTGATAGTTTCTAATTCAATAAGCATGATAAAAATATAATTGTGGCTCATTTCATTGTGAACAGATCCTCATTAAACGTATTCATCTGTTCATTCAGAGACAATATTGAAACAAATACCTTGACAAATGCTGTTGACTGTAGTTTTCTGTGAAAAAAAAGTTCCTTATTGACTTATTTTCTTTGTAATTCTGACTCAAATGTCTAAATATTGATGATATGAAAAATTGCATGACTGAAATATAATACATAACTTGTTCTTCTTATATATTATATTTCTCCAGAAGGAAAGCAGAGACACCAAGTGTAGAATTCTTGAAGGCCTGAGAATTTTGAATGACAAACCAATTCTGATCAATTTTCACTGAATGTCTAATGTCTTTTAAAACCCTCATGCCAGCATTTTAATTCTCAGTTAACTGATCTTAATAAATATTTAATCACCATCAGAGCAAGCCCATTTGGAAATATTGATTCATTCACCTTGCCAGAGTTCTAAAATTAATTAATAATTCATTGTCTCTCCAAAAATCACACATCAATTCAATTTAGGTTTCGTAACAAAAATCATCAAATTCATATGTTGATTTAATCCATTATGTCTTAGTCCCAATATTGCAAAGAAAATTAGTTCTTTAATTCCAGGTCGACACAACCACAAACTAACTAATGATTCCCCATCCAACACTCACAGATAATATCTGTTCCTTTTTCCTTTGAATGTTCGCAGAAATCATTGAATTAATACTCGGTCTTACATATTAACAGATGTCTGATTGTTTTGCACTCCAATAAATACTCTTCATTTTTACACATTACTGGCAGCTTTATGAGATTTCTACTTATTTTTAAGTTTGCTATAAAATGGTTTTAAGACTAATTGTTGCTTATATCTAATATTTAATAATTGATCAAATCCAGTATATCCAGCTTTAAGTGTGAAAATAAGGCTCAGTGACGGAAACGTATTGCACTGTACAGATACCAATAGTAGCAAATGGTGATTTTTATTTTAATATTTGAATCTTAGTTGATTTTCTGTTGTGGGTGTGGCCTGCCCCCATCTGGAACAGAATGGTCCATATTGGCTCATACAAAATGCCTGACAATCAAAAAGAGGCAGAGTACCTTAGAACTAAACCACAAGGTGTCAGAGGGGTGATAAACAAGACTAACAGTCTGTTCCAGCTTTTATTTTAAAAAAAAGCACACACTACCAATCGACCTACTGAAATGCCAGGACGACAGAATTCCAGATAGCATACAGACAAATGACGAATCCCAATCTTCATAAATGAAAGGATAATTGTCCCAGTAAATGAATAAACAGCAGCTGCAGGATGCAGCCCAATTAACTCACTAAGCAGCTATCATGACAACAGAAGAGTTCGTTTGTCAGAAATAGTTATTATTTTAAAGTTACTCAGAACATTAAACAAAGGTTCTAATTGCAGATTCTTGAGAATCATAGGGTTAATTTGCAACACAAGTTCGATACATGCCTATTAAAAAACATTAGAGTAAAGCATTTAGATTTAGATGTGAAATTAGCTAGTTTTAGGAATTAGCTTCAAGATATAATGTTGACTGCCCATTAATTATAAAGTCCTGACAGTAAGAGTAGCTGGATAATTTTACACAATATAATGAACTTTATAACACAAGTCATATTACTAATCTTATAGCAAGTAAGTTAAAACTAACTGTCGTTTGTATTTCTTTGTACATAAATAATTAGGACAGTGAACAATATGAGAAGTAATTAACTTTGGTAAAATATAATAAACAGTAGAATTCAAAATGTCACACCAGATAAGGCATCCTGAGAGTCACGGGGGAGTGTAGCAATAACGTTGGAATCTGAATGAATGAGATGCGTGGAAAGATCCTAAGGCCTGGAGATTATAGTACCTGTTAAACAACATGAGATGATAAGAATCTGGGAATGTTAATTAGGATGTGTTTGGTTTGCGTGTCTGGAAGAGAAGGAGAGGGCTCTAATCACAATACATGTGCATAAAAATGCTGCTTTTTACTGTACATGTTACAATGTGTCATGGTTCTCCCTTCTGGGATTGGCCTCGGGGGATGATCCCTTCATTAACTGATTGCTGCATGAGTAAACATCTTCCACATGCCTGAGCTCAGCCTGCCTCCTGAGTCCTCATTCCCTGTCAGGGGGAAACACTTCTACAGCTATGACGACATTTCAATTCAATACAAACATTTATTGTGTGGGAAATGATTACATTTTGTACAATGTCATTTTATGATAAAATTGCTTTACATTTGCTTTTTTTGGTAGACAAGAAAACAATGGGGATATAACCATTTGTTCTTTAGTTCATCTAACACTAAATTTTAAATTATGGTAAAGACTACAATGAGGGAAACGGGGACTAGTCTTCAGCTCAAATGTCACATTAAATGATTGTTTCTTTTTTGTTCAATCATGTGTCCTCCAAAACGATTTTTTTATTTTTATTTCATTTTTTAAAAAAAAAATTGGTTGGAGATGTTGACCATTTTCCTTTTCCTTTCATGTTAGTCGTCAGTGACAAATACTCACACAATTATGAGAATTCCTTTCCGTACCAAATGTCATTGACTCTACATTTTGTTCACAGTAATAGTCACTTTCATGGCCTAATTCTTTGCATCCTAATTCTGAAATAAATGTCGAAGCATTTATTGTGATGAAAGTTACATTAATAAAATGGACATGACTCTTCAAGAAAACTACTGGAAGAAGCATATAACTCTTGTGTTGCCTGAATTTTTGAACAACATCAATTTTTTTCAATTGTTGCTGAATGATTTTTTTCACATCATACAGCTAAGTTTTATGATTTAATTTTCAGTTTCTTAATCTTAATGAATATCCAATCAACATCAGAGCAACGTGCTTTCAAAATATTAAGTCAACTTATCTGTCAGGATTCTAAAAGCAATTATCAATTACAATAATTACACAGCAATTTAACTTAGACTTTGTAAAAATGCACCGTGTTTTTAAAATTTCATTCATCATTTCTTATTGTCAATGCTACTATATTAATACCTATTTGTTCAGGCCATTGCAAATACAAAACGACCAATAATATCACTTGCAAAATTCTTAGTAAGTATCTGATTCTTGCTAATTTGAATGATAATAATTATCTCAGCCTTTGAAATTCAGAGAGCTCCAATTACTTTTCCCTGCAATATTACTCTTCATTTCTACATATTACTCAGTCTAATATCAAGATGAGATATCTCATTATTCTCAAATTCACGAATATGATTTTTAAAATCCCTTTGTTGCTAATATATCTTATATACAATAATTGTACAATCCAATAAGGGATATAAATGTGGAATTATGCTTCTATGCAATAAATAATGCAAGGACATTGCAATGTGCAATCTCTCAATCACTGTGAATATTGTAATTAGTATTAACTTGGAAACATATTTGAATTGATTTGATTATAATTTACTTCAATGCTGACACTTACTGTATATCCAATCATAATATCAGTAGATTATTTGAAGGAATCATCATTCATTCCAATAATCACAGTATCTGCTGTATACTTTCTTCTGGTCACTCATAGCAAAATGTATCTAATTTCACTCAATCAATATTCCTCAGAAAATGTTTGAGAATGTTACAGTCATAAAGCTGAAATATACAAAGTCATGATAGTCATTAATTTTTTCTTGTTCTGTAGATCTTAGTTAAAACAACACAGAATGTTATGCCCCAGTGCTATAAATATGAGAAAAAATCAATTACTTCTTCAGGAAAATAAACAAATGTCACTTGCTTTATTAATCAATTTTTAATTACTGGTCAGTTTATGAATTGTGTGAGATTTGATTTTAGCTTTCTAGTCACCTATGTATATTGAATGTGACATTGAAATGGTGTGAAAATATCAGGGTGTGTTCATTTGAAAGTTCAATTTGCATATCTCTCACTTATCCCATTGATTGCATGATGGTTTAAGAATGTTTCACTCAGCAATCCTCGAAAACATCAAAAACTGTCTGATTTTAAATCAGATCATTCACACCCAATTATCGATCTCTTCCTAATTCATGTAAATATCACAATTTTATCAAACCCAATGTTCACACTAAACAATACACATAAAGCAACACAAAGACTTCCATCACCATCTGATTATTGTGCAGTGGAATAACCTGAGTAAGTACCTTATTGCTCCTGAAACCAATGACAACAGTAAGCATTTGGTTACTATTCCATGCAACAAGTGCAATTGATATCTTCTATTTCAGTTCAGGAGTTAAAGATGATTTATGTTGCTTAAAACAATGCTGCTGCTTTATCACGGATATTGACTGTAATACAATCATGCAAACAACAAACGTTTTGTCATTCTAAAACTTTTTATGTTTCCTTATTTTAAATTTGTGTGCAAGAGATATTTCAAATTACAACCGTTTTTGTTGTACAATGCCCCAAACCTAAATGTTGAATTTGGGAAAGTTTCCATTTTTGCAAAACGGAAGTAATTTTCAGTTTATATAACACATTAATTGACAGTTTTTTTTCAAATCACGTGCTCTGCAAAATGATTATTGGTTTCATTTAATTGTAAGAAAAGATGTGCTTTGAACATGTTGATTCTTTTTGCCTTTTCTATTCCAACATTATTCATCACTGTACAATAATGACCAATTATTATAATTCCGTCATGTATCAAATATCATTGACTGCATCATTTGTTCACTTTCATGCTCACTTTCATTATCTATTAACTTTCTTCCAAATTCTGACGCAAATGACTGAGCTCTGATCATAATATTAATCATCTAAATTAAAATAACATGTCTCCATGAGGAAACCATTTGATAAAAATTCATATTTCTCGTGTTACCTGCATTTTTTAGTCAAGAAAGAAAAAAATGTTCTATAATCACTGATTGGCTCAATTTTTCTTCAATTCATAAAGCTAGTTACTATATTTTACTCCACAATTTATCAATTTTAAGAAATATCCAATCAACATCACAGCAAAGTGTTTTTGAAATATTGAATCATTTTAATTGCTCATATAACAACATTAATTGTCAAGTCATTGTCATGATAATAATTGCGCAATTATTTAAGAATGTCTTTTGAACAAGTAAAGTGAGATTCACATTTTAATTTGACCAATTGTTTCTGAGTACCAACACTGCAATAGGAAACTCTATTTTCAGGTCAAGTTTCCCACAATGGATCCAAAGACTTCCCATCCAACATTAGTTGTGAATGTCTAATGTTTGCTTATTTGAATGATTTCCATAATCACAGACTTTAAATTCACAGACCTGCAATTACTTTTCACTGCAATAATTCCTGTTTGTTTGCACATATTCCTCAGTCACATAGCAAAACGAGATTTCTCATTATTTCTAAATTCATTGATCGAATTTTATATTCAGTTGTTGCTCATACCTAATAACTATTCAATCCAGTATTTGCCGTAAATGTGGAATTACAGCTCTTTACATGATTAACTAAATATATTGTAGTGTACAATCTCTCAATCATTGTTAATATTAATTCTTATTTTATTCATGGAAACATAGTTGAATTCATTTAAATATATTTCACTTCAATGCGAATATTTATTGTATTTCTAATCATAATAAGATTTAAGTATTTTTCATGCAACAAAATCATGTAAAATTCCTGTGTTTTGTTAAGTCAAATGAAAAAGAATGAACATCTCTGTTTTGTCTCATTACACAATGACAATGCATTTTGAATTTTTCGAAGTTGAACGTTTTTGCAAAGAAAGGATGATGACTTCAGCTGAATAATCGCATCGAATGACTAATTCACAGAATCTGCTGTTTATTCTGTTCGATTTCCCAAGAAACAAAATGAACTCATTCTGCTGGTTCTAAATTCCTGGAAAGTACTTGAGAATGTTGGACTCATAAGGATGAAGAAGTCGATGTGATTGTACTGAATTTTTTTATTGGAAAGAGTTTAGTTCAAACATTTCAGGCACATAAATCGCTATTCTGTAGTGTTACAAAGATGAAAAGTAAGTCAATTTCTTCATCAGTGAAACAAGCAAATGTTACTTTCCGTTATTCATTAATTAGTTAATTCCCAAATTTGTTATTAAACAATGCAATTCACCTGGATATTGTTGTGTCCTTTGATCATATTAATTTTCTAATTATCGTTCATTCATGATTTGTTAGGGATTTTTATTTTGCATGTCTCTCACTTTTATCACTTCTTGCATGGGGGCTGGGCATTGAGAACAGAGGATCAGTGGTTGGCACTTGTGTCTTACAGTGTTATGCACTAGGGTTCGATTCCATCTTTGGTCACATGTTTGTGAGGAGTTTGTATGTTCTGGTTTTCTCCCACAATTCAAAGATGTGCAGATTAGGTAAATTGGCCATGCTAATCTGCACGTTCTGTTCAGGGATGTGTAGGTTTGGTGCATTAGTCAGGGGTAAATGTCCAGTAATCTGAGCGCAGAATGGTGCTGAGTGAATTATGCTTTAGAACGTCAGTGTAGACTTGTTGGGTCAAATGACCTGTTTCCACACAGTAGGAATTCCATAAAATTAGAATTGTGTTTCGCTAAACAAAACTGACATTTTTTTTTAAATGTTGCCTTTAAAACTTACCTTTAACAGTCAATTGTTAATCTTGTAAAATATCTCAATGTTACTGAAATCAATGTCCAAACAAAACACTGCACATAAAGCTACAAAGATCTTCATGACCATCTAATTACTGTTCAGTGGAATAATCACAGTCAATATTTTATTATTCCTGAGATCAATCACCACTACCACAGTAAGGATGTGGTTATCATTCCCTCCAATAAATGCAATCATGTCCTCTGTTATTTCAGTTCAGCAGTTATGCTGCATACTGGTTGTTTAAAGCATGGTTATTCTTTATTATGAATGGCCAAGTGTTCTAACGGCAAGAGATGTTGTTCTATCTGATTTGTTGCATATTCTCAAACAGGTTTTCTGTATAAATATTGCATAAAAGTGTTAATTTGATTTTGTTCAACTGCTGATGCTAACATTTTCAGTTCATGTTCATTAAACATATTTGGAGAGAGTGAGGAAAGCTAAAGCTGAAGATCAGAGCCAAGAGTGTGGCATTGGAAAAGGGCAGGAACATCCAAAGGGCAGGAGGATCGACCTGTCGGACATTAGGCCGTTTTCAGAAAAAAATCCTGATGAAGGGCTTATGCCAAAACATTGATTCTGCTTCCACTCGAATGCTACCTGACCTGCTGTGCTTTTCCAGTGCCACACTCTTGACATTAGAAACATTTGACTGAATGTTCAGGGATTATACTAAAAGTTGCCTCTGTCAATTTAATTTACTTTCTATTCACGGAAGCTTTCATGTTAATTGCTTCTCCTTTTCTTCTTAAATCTGACACAAATCTCAAAATACAGAACACATTAAAATCCACATGAACTATAAATTTGATTTCTGGACAAGAAAACCATAGGACAGCGATATAGAATTCTTGAACAGCCTACACATTTTAATTAAAAAACAATTTCTTCTAAAAAATGTTTGCCCGTCTGTATCTTTCTTTCAATTCAATAATACTGCAAATAGTTTATAATTGCCAGTTGATCTCTCTGAATGAGAACCTAATCAATGTCAATGTAACCAGCTGAAACATTAACAACAGATTGATAACTGGGTCTTACAGATCTTATTTGAAGTCAACAAATATTTGGAATTTACTCGAATTCCATCAGGAAACAGTCTTGAATCATAATACAAGAAGTGAGATATGTGAGAGATGTGCAAACCTTATTTTTAAATGAACAAACTCCAATATTTTCAAAGCATTTCAATCTTACGGTCAAAATGAACAGGTGAATGGAAAAATAAAAACAAGTTTCTGACAATTCATAAACTGAACAACAATTACAAATTCACTTTGATCAAAGGACAGAGTAATATTTAGATGAATCACAACATTTAGTTACAAAGTAGGTAACCAGCTGACTGACAAGTAATAGGTGGGAGCATTTGTTAGTTTACTGAAGAAGATATCAACTTTCTTTCAAACTTATAGCATGAGATAATAATGTTTAATGTGTTTCAATTGTTTGGACTTGCCCATTTGCAACAATAAAAGATAAATCTCATTACTTAGACATCGTAATCTTTAATTCTGCAACATTTTCAAATATTCTCCAGGAACTTATAAGCAACAGAATTAGAGACAGGTATCCCCACTTTCCGAAAGTAGAGCGTTATTATAAAACCTTACATAAGCTGAAAAGGTGTAAATCGAAGAAGCATTAATTTACATGGGAACCATCTCCCCTTTTTTTCGTAAAAGTGAAAATCCTCTTCAGATTTCTTTCAGTTAGAGAAAACAGGGACAGATGTAAGTCTTTTGTAAAAGCAAAGTGACTAAAGCGAATTTTCCAAAAATGGGGGATACTCGTACACATATTTCTTGGTAATCTGACACAAATAAGTATCAGATTTTGTGATTATTGATATAATAGATAAAAGCAGATCTAATGTTGGATTGAAAAGCAATTCAGTCTGTGCTTAGGTACACTCTAATCACCATTCAGATAGCTCTTGATATATTTCTGTTGAAGGTGTGATTTGAAACCTTCCCTCGGGTCTAGTAATAGAGACACTGCCACAGCTCCACAAGCTCCTTTCATAATGTTCCCACTCAGGACGGCAGGACTGCAATATTATGTTTAATGTGGTTACTCAAATGAAAACGAATCCTTCCTAATTGACATAAGGAAGGATGGAATATTCGATGAGTCAGTCTTACATCAATTGTGGACAAATTATTGGAGAGGATTCTGAGGGACAGGGTTTATGATCATTTGGAAAAGCATAGATTGATTAGAGATGGTCAGCATGGCTTTGTGAGCGGCAGGTTATGCCTCACAAACATTATTGAATTATTTGAGGATGTGACAAACACATTGGTGAGGACAGAGCAGTGCATGTGTTGTATATGGATTTTAGCAAGGTGTTTGATAAACTTCCCCATGGTCGGCTCATTTAGAAAGTAATGAGGCATGGGATACAGGGAAACCTGCCTGGTTAGATAATAAGTTTGCTGGCCCATAGAAGACAGGGTGAGATTACATGGATAGCTTTCAGCTTGGAGCACGGTGATCAATGGTGTTCTGAAGGGATTAGTTCTGGGACCTCTGCTCTTTGTGATTTTTATAAATGGCTTGGATGATGAAGTGGAAGGGTGGGTTAGCAATTTTGCCAATGACAGAAGGGTTGGTGGAGTTGTCGATAGTGTGGAGGGCTTTTGTAGGTTGCTGGAGGACATTGGCAGAGCTGGGCTGAGAAGTGGCAGATGGTGTACAACCTGGGAAAGTGTGAAGTTATTCATTTTGGAATTTCAAATTTGAGTGCGTATTTTTGGAGACATTTCCCCACAAAGTGGCATAATTTTATGGTGAATGAGGGAAGTTGTGGGGAGATGTCAGAGATAGTTTCTTCTAGATAGTGGTGGGTGCGTGGAATGCACTGCCAGTGGTGGTAGTAGATTCAGATCCATCAGGGACATCTAAGCATCTCTTGGATAAGCACATAGATGGTAGTAAGATGAAGGGCATGTTGGTTTGTTTGATCTTAGAGTAGGATAAAAGGTCGGAACAACATCGTGGCCAAAAGGCCTGTACTGTGCTGTACTGTTCTATATTCTATGGACTGAAATGAACAATTATTACATATTAGTAACATATAAATTTTCAAAACTCTTAGCATACTTAGAATAATGATAAATTTCATCTTGCTATTTGACTGTGCTATCTGCAAAAATGAACAGGAATTGTTGCAGGGAAAAGTAATTAGGTTTTTCTCAATTTATAAGGCTGGGATTACACAGATCATTCAAACTAGCAAAAGTCATTTTTAACAGTGTGTGATGCATCAGAAATAATTGAATCTTTTGTAGGTGTATTGATTGGAAATAAAATAAATTTTTATATTACTGCATTGGTACTAGGGAAGATTGGATTAAACTCAAATATAAACTTCACTGTAGTTGTTAGCAAGACTAAACTAAAGCACACTGTAATCATTGTCATGCAAATGCCTTCATAATTACTGTTAGAATCCTGAAAAAAAGGATATACTGTATCATTTTTCAAACAGTCAATAAATTAAATTGTGAACCTCAGTATACTTGTTACCTAGACCAATTATTATGCAATTATTGTAATGGTAATGACTTGGTAACTAATGCTAAAACCTAAACAGATAAATTGGTTCAATACTTTGTCAGCATGTTGTTCTGAAATTGATTGGATATTTATTAAGATCAATAAACTGAGGGACAAAATATAATAGCTCACTTGATAAAATTGAAGCAAAAAATGAGACAGTGTTTTATTGAACAGGATTGCTTTTGTTTAAAAATGCAGTTGATGCAAGAATAATATATTTTACTCCATTGTTTTTCTTCTAGAAACGTGTTTTTTTTTTAATTTTGTCATGATTCAATGTTAAGACACTTGTGTCAGAGTCTGCAAAGGGGAGAGTGAGAGAGAAAGAAATTTTTAAAAAGCAGAAAGGAAAGGAAATGGCGAGCAGAGGAGCTCCAACTGTAGTGTCTCACCCTGCCAACATTTTATTGGGGGAGCTGGAATGCAGACGAGTCAAGCAACAACCTGACACAGTCATATGCACAGAATCATAGCTTACAATGTCCTAGACACCATCATCACCATCCCTGTATGTCTTGTCCCACCGGCAGGAGACATGGACGTAACTGAAATGCTGGAACATGCAGGATTATGGACTAGGGTCTGCACAATATGATCAATGTGATTTATTTGGCTTTTCTCCAAAATATTAAACTCCAGTCCAATTTAAAAAGTTAATAGCGTCATCAGACTTGAACTACAAATGTCAGGAAAAAAAATCAAAAAGTTACAGCACAGATCGAGGCCACTTGGCCCATCCTGTATGTGTTGGCTGTAATAGAACTCCCCAGGCTTTACAGCTTTTTGTACTCACCATTGAGAGCAACAATTTCAGACTGTGAACTCTGCCCTCTATGCTTTTATAATCTGTTTTTTAAATGTATTGCATTGACAGCTGCACACCTTGTTTCCTCCCCAGCCCTAACTCTATTCCCCGTGGCATTGAGGGACGACCATTTCTGCTGTTTAATCTCTCCTCCCTGCCCCTGTGTGACACTGTCTTTTTGTCCTTGTCTCACCCCACCTTGCTCACAACCTGTTACATTTCTGATGGTTCCCAGACCTCTGTAACATTCACTGCCTCCCCTGGGTCAATGGCACAAGTTTTGAATTCTCTTCCTCCTGAGATAATCAGAAATCTTTCCGCTTGCAGTTTCCCCCGATTTTATTTTGAAAAGCAGAGCACTCATGGGCGGCACGGTGGCACAGTGGTTAGCACTGCTGCCTCACAGCGCCTGAGACCTGGGTTCAATTCCCGACTCAGACTGTGTGGAGTTTGCACGTTCTCCCCGTGTCTGCGTGGGTTTCCTCCGGGTGCTCCGGTTTCCTCCCACAGTCCAAAGATGTGTGGGTCAGGTGAATTGGCCATGCTAAATTGCCCCTAGTGTTAGGTAAGGGGTAAATGTAGGGGTATGGGTGGGTTGCGCTTCGGCGGGTCGGTGTGGACTTGTTGGGCCGAAGGGCCTGTTTCCACACTGTAAGTCTAATCTAAAAAAAATCTAATCACTTGTATCAGAGTTAAGTTTTGTGAGCCTTCATCCACAATTCCGAGCATTTGGATGTAATTGGTGACCCCCCCACAGATGTGTAATGTTACTGGATTGGCAATGCTAACATGGCCGCAGTGTGCAATTTAGGTGGGTTGGGCTAGCCATGGTTAATGTGGGGTTATGGGGGTAGGGTGGGTGAGCAGGTCATTGCAGACTCGATGGGCTGAATAGACTCTTTCTGCACCCACGCGATTCTGTGTTTCTAACTAGTTGTGATTGTTGTCACATTTCCCGAATGCCACATTCATTCAACTCAGATACATATGATTCTGTGGGTGCTCACTCACTCCTTCCCTTCAGTTTTACATCAATTTCACACTGTATGTGACGGTGGGAATGGATTTGTAAATATAAATAGTCCAACCGAAACCCCTCACATGTTTGGAACTGTTTCTGCTACTTTCATCACTCACAGGGAACAGGAAAATAAAGGTTCAGTCACAAATCTTACAGGAACATACCTGTTATAATCACCAGGAAAGGCTGAACACTTCAAAACGCTTTTCTCAAGAAAAGAGGAGGCTCAGAGACAACCTGCTACAAGTAGAAAGCTTTGTGCCTGTATTTTCAGAGATTTGTGGTTGAATTCATTGGGTTGGAAGCATGTTTCATTGCCCCAGATCATCAAAGGTGCTATCGAAATGTGCATCTTTCTTTCTATCTGTCTGCGTTAACAATTAGATGGACAGGTCAATGTCTGAGTGCCTTACCAAATCCCTGATTGAATCTGTCTTCCCCCACAAACTCAGGTGCCTCACCACTCACTGGGCCACAGAGAAACCCTGCCGTTACAATGAGAACTGTCTTTGCTGTCACCTCTCCTCGTACTTCCGCCTCATCCCCACTTCCCTTCAGTAAATCCCAGCTGCTTCTAGTCCACCCACATGGGCATGTTGAAGAGCATGGCAGGAGAATGGATTGAAACCGAGAATTCAATAGCCACACTGAAAGAGGAAGAAGGAAATAAACGGTGATTGTGGATCTCAGGGGAAACAGACTCCAGGATTAGTCCTTGTGAGCATTCCCGCAGTAATACGAGACAGCATTCCATGATGAGAGTTAAACCTGGGTGGCAGTAGAGGGAGCCACTGAACATGCGCAGATTTAGTTCAAACACAGGAGGTTTGTTCAGTCAGTTACAGTGTGCGTGTCATGGAGGTAAAGTGAGCAGTGAGGGGAAATGTTACCACAAGCTGCAGATGGACAACTTTCATTGGAACAGGAGGCGGCCATTCAGCCCCTCAACTCTGCTCTGTCATTCATGATGATCATAGCTGATGTGTGACCTAACGTACAACTTTCACCCCCTCTAATTTAATCAATAAACTCCTCTGCAACAGACAAGATGAGTATTGGAAAAGCAAACAGCTGGAAATGCTGGGAAATCAGAAATAAAAACAGAAATTGCTGGAAACATTCAGCAGGTCTGGCAGCATCTGTGGAGAGTGAACCTTTTGTGTCCAGTGATTAGTCAGGTGACCAGCTGCAGCTGACCATTCTGCTGTTTCTGTAACACTGGAACCGGTTCTGGTGCGGGGGGAATGAGATTGTCAATAACAACTGAGAAAACAGGAGGACGTACTCAACCAGAATTAGGAATTCAGTGTGGGAGAAGGGATGCAGTGATTCATCCTGTCCCCTGAGACCCCAGTGAGCCCACACAGGGGGACAGCCCATTCAGATGCTCAGTGTGGAGAAGGGATGCAGTGATTCATCCTGTCCCCTGAGACCCCAGTGAGCCCACACGGGGGGACAGCCCATTCAGATGCTCAGTGTGGAGAAGGGATGCAGTGATTCATCCTGTCCCCTGAGACGCCAGCGGGTTCACACTGGGTAGGACCCCTCTGTGTGACAAGGGATTTGCTGCGTCTTCAACACGATTGAGAGACCAGTGAGTGCTCACAGGGAAGTGGTCATCCACCTGCTCCGTGTGGACTGCAGGACTCTGATTCTGACATTACTGTCCATCAGAGTCAGGAGTGGGCCTTGCACATGGTGACACTGTTGGAGTATTGATGTTGTTGTTGTTAACCACATTAACTGGGTTGGTGTTGACAGAACTTACATTGCCACTTTCTGAACCTCAGGCTGTCTCTCTGGGCAGTAAGTCTCCACAAACAGCAATGTGACAATAAACAGGGATCATCTGTTTTGATTTAAATTGTGACTGTAGCACTGCTGCTTCACAGCATCAGGTACAAGGTTGGAGTCCAGCCTTGGTCAACGGCCTGTGTGGAGTTCCCACATTCTCCCCATGATAGTGTGAGTCCCCTTCAGGTGCTCTGGTTTCCTCCCACAGTCCAAAGATGTGCAGGTTAGGTGGATCAGTTGTGCTAAATTGTCCACATGATCCAGGATTGTGCAGACTAGGTGGATCAGCCATGGGGAATGCGGCGTTACAGAGATAGAGTGTTCTTCAGATGGTCGGTGCGGTTTGATGGGCCAACGCTCTCCTTCCACACTGTCGGGATTCTATTCTATGATTGAGGATAAAGGTTACACAGCAGGATGTCCTTGGAGAAGGAGCATGTGGTGTGTATCAATGCTCTCAATGCCTTCAGATAGAGGTGGGCACCGAAGGGGATACCGTGCTTTATCCCACACAACTCTACTTTGATTTAGTCCCTTCTCACTCGGGCACTTGTAATGGTTTGCTTGGCCCAGAATGGGCTTTGTTTGGAAATATTCAATTGGTTACACAAATGGTTTACTGCTGGTGATTATATGTCTAGGTTAGAGTGGTGCTGGAAACGCACAGCAGGTCAGGCAGGATCTGAGGAGCCGGAAAATCAACGTTTTGGCAAAAGCCCTTTTCCAGCACCACTCTAATCTAGGTTCTGGTTTCCAGCATCTGCGGTCCTCACTTTTGCACTGCTGGTGATTATATGTTAACCAAAAGCAAAATGGTGTAATGATGATGTTGATGGTGGGAAGGTTGCTGCGATAATATTTCTGGGCAGGAGAAATGGGGAAAAAGAACACTTCACAGCTCACAGAATGAGAACTGAAAAGCTGTTAAATCAAACCAAAGGTTCAGACAGGGAGGGAATATTTCCCTGGAGTTTGAGTAGCTGGAAAGTGATAGTGGCCGGGAATAGACAGGATTTTGTTTTACGGGAGGTTGAAAGTTTTAAAGCTGTTATATTCAGACAGTTTAATTTATTTTCTTTAATTTTATTTGTTGTGCAAAAAAACTTTAAAAATATTTTAAAACCAAAATGTACAAACGTTGTGTTAAAGATAAATGTTAAATAAAATCCATCAAACCAGCCCTCACTGAAACCTGTTGTGGAAGTGCAATCTCCTGGAGAATCCCTGCCCACTCCTTCCTACCTGGGCTCCATGGCTATATACATACCTGGGAGATAGCAGGAGGAGGAAACCATTCAGCCTTTCAGTCCTGCTCCACCATTCAATGGGAAACAGCTGACCATCCAGCTCAGTCTCCTGTTCCTGCTGTGCTCCAATCCCCTTTCATGACCTTACCTCGAAGAACTATATCTAAGTTCCCCTTTGGCTTCACTGCCTTTTGTTCCAGTGACGTTGCGGTGTTACTGTGTGGGTGTAGGCAGGGGTAATGTGATGGTGCTGCCTCCTGGAGGATGCACTCAGCATCCCTCATCATCCTGCAGTAACATCAACTGGGTTTCAGCAACTAGAGATAGAACCCATTTCCAGGATATGGGCATCACTGGCTCAGCCAGCATTTATTCCCCATCTCTAGTTACCCTAGAGAAGATGGTAGTGAGCTGCTGTCTTGAACCATTCACAGTCCATTTGGCGCAGATAGACCGACAATGCTGAGAGGCGAGTGTGCAGGATTTTGGCCGAGTGATTCTCTATCTTTGGTCCTTCAAATGCTGGTTAACTTAATCACAATCTGCACATGATTTTGAGATTTCAGTCTGCAAATCTTCACCATCTAGCACCCTGTATAAAGGAATACGTACAGATTAGAAATTCAGAACAGACAATTCTAGTTTCTCTGGAATATCTTTTACCCCTTTCTTCTCCCAAAGCTGTAACCCTCCAGCCCACTTACTCTCTCCCACCATTCTGACTCTGCTACCCCCTAATGTACACCCACCCCATTCTCATGGAGTTACTGATAAACAGATCCATGCCACCACTTCCCGTCCCTGGTTAGACTCTGCACCCTTTCTGGGTTCACTTCCTTTCCCTTCAGTTGCTGCAAGTCAATAGTGTAACAGCAGAATGAAACAAAAGGAAACAGAAAGGGAGGTGGCAGATCCTGGACAGAAGAGGAACCTTCAGTCTGGGAGAATGGGTCAGATCCTTTTCTGCTTCCTATTATTGATTCCCAGTATTACAATGAATTGGGGATGGAGAGTGATCCTACGTGGGTGTGGTGACACTTTGATCCCCTAACTGATCAATACTATAAGCAGACATATTCCTCCTCCAGCCAATCACAGTGTGAAATACTTTCTGCAAAGTATACTTACCCAAAGCGCATGCTCCAAAACCTGCCCACATTCTGTACATGTACAGTTCCAATTTTCCCCACACACGTGTGGTCCCTGCCTCAGGGATTGTGGGAGTTGTAGTCCCCATGAAGCCACTGGAGCCCTGTCTCTGGAAAGTGAATGAAAAGTGTGGACTGGAGGGTGTTGTGTATAGGATCCCCATTCAGACACACCGAGCATATGGACTGTCACTTGGTTTTACTGAGACATCTGCTTCCACAAACTGATTTTCTGATGTAAGGAATATAGATTCAGCCAACTGGAGTGTGGAATGGTTAATAGGAGGAGCAGATTTTAAGCAGAGGTGGCTCAATGGTTAGCACCGCTGACTCACAGCATCAGGGACCTGGATTTGGTTCCAGCCTGAGGAGACTGTGTGGAGTTTACATGTTCTCCCCGTGTCTGAGAGTTTCCTCTGGGTGCTCCAGTTTCAACCAAAGTCCAAAGATGTGCAGGTTAAGTGGATCGGCTATGCTAAATTCCCACAGTGTCCATGCCTGTGCAGGTTAAGCCATTAACTACAGGAAATACAGGGAATGGGTGAGTCTGAATGGGATGCTCATTATAGGGTCGGTGTGGACTCCATGGATGAATACCCTGTTTCTGCACTGTAGGGATTCTATTCTAACCTCAGGAAAAATAATATACCTATCTCAAAGTGCTGCAAATCTGTGAAATTCCTTATTCAAAATGCAGTGGATGCCAGGACAATGAGCAAATTTGCTGAAGAGATACAGATGTTGAATTTGCAATGGTATGAAGGGTGAGAGAGAGCAGGTGGGATAATACAGCGGAGACCGAAGTGAGCTCAATCATCACTGTATTAAATGGTGGAGCTGGTTTGAAGGGCTGCATTGCCTCTCCTGTGCCCAGTGCTCATCTTCTTACGGTAATAACTGGAAAGCTGGATCCAAAACTCATCACTTTCACCAAAGGAGATTTTCGAAAAAGCAGGATAGTCAGGTGGATTAGTGTTCCAAATTTAGATAGTGAGGAAGCATGTGGGAGATAATGATTTTGCAAATTTAAACTGAGGGGAGTTAAAAATCACACAGCAACAGGTTATAGTCCAACAGGTTTAATTGGATCATGATGAAGGAGGAACGCTCCAAAATCTCGTGTGCTTCCAATTAAACCTGAAGGACTATAATCTGGTGTTGTGTGATTTTTAACTTTGTACACCCCAGTCCAACACCGCCATCTCTAAATCTTGTGAATTGAGGGGAGACAGTGATTTATGGTTTTAGACTGTAGTACATTCACACCGTCCAGAATACTCTGTTGTGCATATCTATCCTGTACTTTATTACAAAGCCAAGGTCTCTGACAATGAAAACCAACACACCCAGGTAACATCGCCTCACCTCGTAATCTGATAAAAGACTTGTGATAAGTCTGGTCGCATTTAGAATACAGTTGGAAAGCGGGAAGATTAAATCCAATCCACATCTTGTGCTTAAACAAAGGAGACTACAATAGGATGAGGCAGGAGTTGGCTAATGTAGACTGGAAGCAAAGACTTTCGGGTGGGACAGCTGACAGTCAGTGGAGGAATATTAAAGAATTTTACAAACTGCTCAGCAAAAGTATATATCAGGGAAAAGGAAGGACTGTGGGCAAAGGAGTAATCTGCCCTGGGTGGCTAAGGAAATAAGGGAGTCTATCAAATTGAAATAGAAAGCATACAAGGAGAAAGACCAAGGAGAAACGAGGAGATTAGAAAACCTTTAAAGGTCAACAGAAAGCTAGATGGGATTGGGGGAGAAAAGTGATGAGTAGCTATCCCCAGGGCCAGAATAGCAGTTTACACTGCTCGAGTGGAACCTGTTGTGTGGGGAACATATGACCTCTGCAATTGTTGAAGCACTTCACTGTTACCATAGAGATAATCCTGATCAAGTTAAAAATCACAGCACACTCCGAAAGCTTGTACTTCCATATAAACCTGTTGGACTATAACCTGGTGATGTGTGGTTCTTAACTTTGCCCACCCCACTCCAACACCAGTTCTTCCACATCAGAATCCTGATAGACAGCCCCACTGAAACTTAACCACCTGTCAGATACCTGACTGAGCCACAGGGGCGTGTGGTTTAACCACAAAGTGCTGAGCTGAACGCAACTTTTTAACTGCCATTGCCATGGAGAAAATATCGAGAGACAGCGTCCATTCAAAACCACAAACCACAAAGGTATAAGAATGGGAGCCATACATCAGACAGGCGGGGAGTTACCTGATGCTGCCTGGAGGTGTTCTGCATGTACACTATCCAGGTAACTGCCATGTCTCATCAATAAAGACTCAAAGAAGTCCTCTCAGAGTTCTGTGCCTTGTTATTCCTATCCAGCAGGGTTTAGGAATAGGAGTACACAGCAATCAGTCTTCACAGTGGAGGAAGATACGAAGAACATGCCAGTAATTGATAAGGAGACTGAGGAAGGTGAGGACCAAGAAACAACCATTATCATGAAAGAGTTAGAGCTGGGCAAGCTAATGGAGCTAAAGGTACACAAGTCTCTTTGCCCTGATGGAATACAAACTCAGGGTACTACTAGATTAGATTACCTACAGTGTGGAAACAGGCCCTTCGGCCCAACAAGTCCACACCGACCCGCCGAAGCGCAACCCACCCATACCCCTACATGTACCCCTTACCTAACACTACGGGCAATTTAGCATGGCCAATTCACCTGACCCGCACATCTTTGGACTGTGGGAGGAAACCGGAGCACCCAGAGGAAACCCACGCAGACACGGGGAGAATGTGCAAACTCCACACAGTCAGTCGCCTGAGGCGGGAATTGAACCTAGGTCCCTGGCGCTGTGAGGCAGCAGTGCTAACCACTGTGCCACCGTGGGAAAAATAGTAAATATACTTGGAGTCAGAGTCCTACAGCAGAGACAGGCCCTTTGGCCCAAACTGGCCCATTCCGACCAAAATGTCCATCCACATTAACCCATCTCCCTGCACTTGGCCCATATCCTTCTCACCCTTTCCTATCTGTGTATTTGTCCAAATGCCTTTTACATGTTGTTAATGTACCCACCTCAACCACTTCCACTGGCAGCTCAGTCCATATACATACCACCCTCAGGTTACCTTTCATTCTTTCTCCTCTAACCTGAAACTGATGCCCTGCACTCCTTGATTCCCTGGGCAAAAGACTGAGTGCATTCACCTTACCCATGCCTCTCGTGGTCTCATCGACTTTCCAGAAAAGATCCCTCCTCTGTTTCCTCTGCTCTAAACAAAAAAAAATCCTGGCTTGTCCAACCTCTCCCTATAACTCAGATCCCTGAGCCCTGGCAAAAATCCTTGTAAATTTCTTCTGCAATTTTTCCAGTTTAATAACTGAAACCGACATTACATTCATCACATTTCCAGTGTTTCCCCACGGCACTGGAACCAACGTGACAAGGCAATGGATTACAAGCCACGATCGATAATTAACTCATTTACAACAATCCCATATTCAAAGTTTGTTCCATGGTGCAGGTATCCTTGTCTCTTTCTGGTTGCATGATTAATTAATACTTGTCCTCATACAAAACATATCTGTAGCTTAATTGTTCCTGGGAAATGAGCCATGTTTTTTCAGATAATTAAAAACAAATGAGATCTCTCTCCACAGTCACCACGCTAACATGAAATTGGCTTTGTCTCAGTACTTTTTCCAGTCACACAGATTTGAAATATTCACCCACGGACAAAATACACACCTTTCCTTCCACATGAATGTGGAGTTTGCACATTCTTTCATTGTCTGCGTGGGTTTCCTCTGGGTGCTCCGGTTTCCTCCCACAATCCAAAGACTGGCAGTGCAGCTCAGGTGAATTGGCTATGCTAAATTATCCATAGTGTTCAGTGTTTTCTTAGGAAATGGGTCTGGGTAGGTTGCTCTTCGGTGGGTCGGTGTGAACTGGTTGGGCTGAAGGGCCTTTTTCCACACTGTAGGAAATCTAATCTAATCAAATCAACAAGTCTGACTCAGAGCCTCCCAGGTGTTGGCGAATCCTCCCCCTACCTCCCAAGATTTCCTTCCTGGTCAGACCCACATTGACGTTTTTCCCCCCAGTCTGGAACCTCTCATTTATTTCCCCCCACTCTGACCTCTGATGAGAACCATCCTGCACACACTGGCCAAATTATATTTGGTTGAACAAAAATGAAACAGACTAGAACTCTAATTACAGGCCGACCCCTGTCCCTCTCCATAACATTCCTGAATCTTCACAAGAGTTCTGATAACTTGCTGCAAAATGCTTCCCCATTGATACTTTGACCACTCTTCAGGATACTGGGGGAGGGGCCATTCCCCTGGGTCCTGTTCCCAAAGGGAGGAAGGGAGGGAGCTGCCAATGACAGATTAATCCCACATACCCACAGCCTCCCTCCCTGGCACTGACCCACCCTGCACATACACCAACAAGTGACCAGTACTGCGCCCGTTCACTGGTCTCCCCTCCTACAACACATGCTCCAGATCACACAGGAGCCCGGGTGATTGGCAGCAACTACTGCCCAATAGAGTGGAGAGGGCAGGGCTGGAGGACTGGGATAACGGGATTGTAAACAATGAATGAACGAGGAGGGACACGGGGGAATGGACAGGTCAGTGAGGGACAGGATCAGTGCAGCAGCAGCAGCAGGGGATCCTGGACAAACTGAGCAATGGGAGAGGCTAACAGGAGGGAAACTAGAGGAAGGTTCTGTTTGGAGGCTCAGGCAGGGACAGCTGGGAGACAGTATGGCCTGGTGGGTTGGGCACGTTTTCCAATCAGCCTCTTCAAAGATGATGTTACTCAACCCTCAACCGGATCCTCCTGGTCCAGAGGTAAGGACACTGCCACCATTTCTTGGTGGGCTAGTGGAAAAAAAAGGATGATATTCTCAATCTCACTCACATGGAAACACCATGAGCTCCTCCCACTGACTGTCTACATGGGGATGGAGGAGACGGAGTAGATGGAAGGGGGATAAGGAATATAGGGACTGCGTTTCAAAAGGAACTCACCTGTGTTGGTGATATCAACAAGATTCTGTTCGCCGAGCTGAGAATTTGCGTTGCAGACATTTCGTCCCCTGTCTAGGTGACATCCTCAGTGCTTGGGAGCCTCCTGTGAAGTGCTTCTGTGATCTTTCCTCCGGCATTTATAGTGATTTGTATCTGCCGCTTCCGGTTGTCTGTTGCTGTCCGCTGCAGTGGTCGGTATATTGGGTCCAGGTCGATGTGCTTATTGATTGGATCAGTGGATGAGTGCCATACTTCTAGGAATTCCCTGGCTGTTCTCCCAATGTTGTCCCAGTCGAATTCATGTTGCTTGTCATCTGCGTCTGTGGCTACTAAGGAGAGCTGGTCATTTCGTTTCGTGGATAGATGGTGTTCATGGATGTGGATCGTTAGCTATCTTCCTGATTGTCCTATGTCGTGTTTTGTGCAGTCCTTGCGTGGGATTTTGTACACTACATTGGTTTTGCTCATGCTGGGTATCGGGTCCTTCGTTCTGGTGAGTTTTTGTCTGAGAGTGGCTGATGGTTTGTGTGCTGTTATGAGTCCTAGTGGTTGCAGTAGTCTGGCTGTCAGTTCGGAAATGCTCTTGATGTATGGTAGTGTGGCCAGTCCATTGGGTTGCGGCATCTCCTCATTCCATTGTCTTTCCCTTAGGCATGTTGATGAAATTGCGAGTGTATCTGTTTTTGGCGAATACATTGTATAGGTGTTCTTCTTCCTCTTTTTGCAGTTCTGGTGTACTGCAGTGTGTTGTGGCCTTTATGAATAGTGTCTTGAAGCAACTTCAGCTGGGATTAAAGAGTAAATAATAGGTGGGGACAGAGCCCAAAGAGAAACAGGAAAGACAAAGGAGTAGATAACAATCTAGCTGGGAGGGAGCATAGCAGTTAATGGTGGGGACAGGAACCTGTGTTTGGCAGCTGATGATCTACGTTATGCTGCAAAACAGACCCTAAGCTTGCAGTTGCCTGCCACTTTAACACACGAGTCTGTTCCATGGCCAACATCTCTGTCTCATGCTTACTGCAGTGTTCCCGTGAAGCTTGATGCAAGCTGGCAGAGCATTCCAGAACATACCAAAACACTCCATATTCCAAGGATCGCAATTTCCCCTCCTATGTAGTCAACAACACTTTCCTGATGAAGGGCTTATGCTCGAAACGTCGAATTCTCTATTCCTGAGATGCTGCCTAACCTGCTGTGCTTTGACCAGCAACACATTTGCAACAACACTCTCCAGTCCATCTCCATCACTTCCCACACATCTGCCAATGAACCACACCTCTTCAAGTGCAACAAGGATAGAACACACCCAGTTCTCACTTTCTACCCAGATACAATGCATCATCCTCTGCCATTTCCACCACTTAATATCAGATCCCATCGGAGATATATTTCCCACTCCATTCCTTTCAGCATTCCACAGAGACCATTCCCTGTGAATTCCACGTCAGATCCATGCTCCCCAACAACATACCCTCCACTCCCAGCCCTTTCACTTGCCAATGCAAGAGGTGTAAAACCTGTGTCCACACCTTCCCCCTCAAATCCAAAGGACCCTTCCACATCCAGCAGAGATTTTCCTGCACATCCAAATACCTCACCTATCACTGCCTTTGCTTTCGACGTGGTCTCCTCTCCACTGGGGAGTCAGGACACCAACTTGTGGAATGTTTCAGGGAACACTTCTGGGACACATGCACCAACCAACCCCACCATCCTGTGGCCGACTACTTTTACTTCCCTACCCACTCCGCCAAGTACATGCAAGTCATGGGCCACCTCCACCACCAAATCCCAACCACCCGACGCCTGGAGGAAGAAAACCTCATCTTCCACATTGGGACCCTTTAACCACAGAATCAATGGTTCCTCATCTCCCCTCCCCTGCCTTATCCCAGATGCAACCCTCCAACACGACACCACCCTCTTTAACTGTCCCACCTGTCCATCTTCCTTTCCAATTATCCACTCCACCCTACATCTGCATCTACCTATTGCCTTCCTAGCTCCCTTCCCACCAACCCCACACATCTCTCTTATTTATCTCTCAGCCCTCTTACTACTCCCCGTCCCCCTCCAATCCTGGCATTCCTGATGAAATATACCCAAAACGTCGATTCTCTTGCTCCTGAATTGCTGCCTGACCTGCTGTGCTTTTCCAGCGTCAAACGTTAATGCAAGCTGGAAGAACAACACCTCATCCTCCAGCCCTCTAGCTCCAGTATCAAATTCAAAAATTTTACATCTTGAACTCTCCAATGTCCTAGCCTCTTAACCCACACACTAGGCCTTGTTATCACATCGCCTATCATTACACACTACCTATGGTTAGCCACTAACATTCCCCATAAACAGCTATTCACCCTCCCCCAGCCAGATCGTTATCCATTCCTTTGTCCAACTGCTCCCATCTCTTTGGACTCTATCACCACCTATCATTTACTCCTTAAGCCCTACCTTCTGCACATAAAACGACATTTCTTTTCCGTAACATCAGTTCTGAGGAAGAGTCAGCAGATCCAAAATGTTAACTCTGATTTCTCTTCCCAGATGCTGCCAGACCTGCTGAGCTTTTCCAATACCTTTCGGTCGTTGTGTGAGATTTACAGCATCCGCAGTTCTTCTGTTCTAATTTACCAGAAATTTCTATTTCAGGTCTAGCAGCCTAAAACCATGCGTTTATAAACCCTCCCAGTCCACAATAACTCCATTTCTTCCCCAGACTTTGCAGTCTCTCCCACTCCCTTCACACTCACTAGGTCCCCCCCTTACCGTGACACTGCGCCTGCACAGCTGATGGCCACACATTGGCCTGCTGGACCCACCCCAATTCACTCCCATTGGCTGGAGGATCACGCCAATTCTCCTATTGGTCTGAAGCTGCTGTCAATCACCCGGGCCCCATTGTGACATGAGTGGGCTCCTCCCAAGAGCATCGGATGCTGAGGGTTGACCTCAGAGCTTTATAAAATCATGAGCAGTATGGATGGGAAAAATAGACAAGGTCTTTTCTCTGGGGTGGGGGAGTCTAGAACGAGAGGGGGTAGGTTTAAGTTGAGAGGGGAAAGGTTTAAAAGGGACCCAAGAGGCAACGTTTTTCACACTGAGATTGGTGCGTGTATGGAATCTTCTGTTCAGGGAAGTGGTGGAGGCTGGTACAATTACACCATTTGACATCTGGATGGGTATGTGAATAGGAAGGGTGTAGAGGGATATGTGCCAAGTGTTGGCAAATGGGACTAGATTAGGTTGGGATAGCTGGTCGGCATGGACCAGTTCGACCAAAGGGTCTAATTCCATGCTGGGGAATTATGTATGTCTCTATGACTCTGCCCTGGGATGAGCTTCATCATTCACAGTGAATGGGGCAGTAACACAGAGCACAGGGTTTTGTGGCTATTCAGCCCAATGGAGCTGTACTCTCCCCGTCTGGTGATGGTGCCAGTCTATCCCAACTCTCCTCCCATTTGTCTGTAGCCCTCCAAATCCTGCCTTACAAAAGTTAAATTCCAAATTTGTTTTGACAGTAACTACTGAATCTGCATCCAGCTGACGGTGAAACGGTTCCAGATGCTCAGAACTTAGTGAGTAAAATAATCTTCACATTTTTAACCTGCATTATTTACCGGTTACCTGAAGGTAGTTACTAAAAATTGTGAGGTTAATAATTTCTCCCTCTGTCTCTCTGTAAATTAAATATCCTGGAAACAAATCTGTTCCTGGTCGAAATCTCTGCCTAACCTTCTCAGCTCCAAGGAGAATTATCTGACCTTCTGCTAACTCTCCATAAAAGAGAAACCCATCTTAATTTTAGTAGTGCCATAAAGATGTACAGCAGAGAAACAGACCCTTCGATCCAACTTGTCTATGCCGACCAGATATCCTAAATTAATCTCATCCCATACGCCAGCTCTTGGTCAATATCCTTCTAAACTTTTGCTAATCACGTACAATATCTCAAAGGCATGACTGGGTAATTGTACCAGCCTCCACACTTCCTCTGGCAGCTCATTCCATACACGTACCATGTCCAGCTGGAAACATTACCCTTTAGATTCCTTTTAAATCTTTTCCCTCACACCTGAAGCCTGTCCCCCCAAGCTTTGGACTCACATATCCTGGGAATAAGACTCTGCGATTTCACCCGATCCATGCCTCTCACAATTGTATCCGATGCTCCAGGGAATACAGCACCAGGCTATTCACCCTCTACCTATATAACTCAAACCCTCAACCCTGGCAACATTTTTGCGGATCTTTTCCGAACCCTTCCAAGTTTCACAATATCATTCTGATAGCAGGCAGACCAGGACTGAAAGCAGAATTCCAGAAATGGCTGAATCAATGTGCTGTGCAGCCGCAAAATGACGTCCCACCTCCACTACTCAACGCACTGACCAGTAAAGGCAATTACACCAAACACCTTTTTCACTACACTGCCTATGATTCCACTTTCAATGAACTATGAACCTGCACTCCAAGGTCTCTTTGTTCAGCAACAGCCCCCAGGACCTTCCCATTAAGTGTATAATTCCTGCCCTCATTTGCTTTTCCAAAATGGAGGATCTCACATTTATCTGAAATAAACTCGATCTGACAATCCTCAGCCCATTTGATTGAAGTCCCATTGTACTCTGAGGTAACCTTTCTTGCTGTCCAGTGCACCTCCAATTTTGATGTCTACTGTAAACCTACTAACTATACCTCATATATTCACATAGAAATCGTTGATATAAATGATGAAAAGCAGTGGACCCAGCACTGATCCTTACACCAATATGCTCATCACAGGCCTCCAGTCCGAAGAGCACTACCCTCCGTCTCCAACCTTCCAGCCAATTTGTATCCAAATAGCTGGCTCTCTCTACATCCCATGTTGTCTAACCTGCTAACCAGTCTGTTATGTGGAACCTTTTTGAATGTCTTTCTGAAGTCCAAGTTAGTGATTTATGTACAAAGCCATTGCTGACTATCCCTAATCACTTCTTGCCTTTCCAATTGCATATAAACCTGTCCTTCAGAATTCCTTCCAATACCTTGTCTGCCACTAACTTCAGGCTCACCAGTGTATTGTTCCCTGGCCGTTCCTCATCATCAATGGCACCTGTCTTGCAGCACCTCACCTGTGGCTATTGGTGATAGAAATATCTCAGCGAGGAGCTCGGCAATCACTTCCCTAAATTCCCATAAAGATTTGGGATACACCTGATCATGTCCCACAGATTTACTCAGCTTTATGTATAAGACTCCCAGTACAACCTCTTCTGTAATATGGATAGTTGTCAAGTTATCACTATTTATTTCTCCAAACTCTCTAGCTTCCATACCCTCTTTCAGTAAAAGCTGGCATGAAATCCTCGGGTAGTATCTCTCCCACCTTCTGTGGTTCCACAGACAGCCTTATTGATCTTAGAGGGTCCCTATTCTCTGCCTGGTTACTCTTTTGTCCTTAGTGTTTTGTAGAATCTCTTTGGATTGTCCTTAAACCTCTTCCCCCCCCCAAAGCTATCTCATGTATCCTTTTTGCCCTCCTGTTTTCCCTCAAGTGTACTCCTACTGCCCCTATACTCCGAGGGATTCACTCAAACCCAGCTGTCTGTACCTGCCATATCCCTCCTTCATCTTTTTGACCAGACCCTCAATTTCTCTGGACACACAGCATTCTCTACACCTACCAGAGTTGGCGTTAACAGGAACATACTGTCTATGTTCTCTTGTTGTCTCATTTTCACAGGCCTATGGACGCAATGGCAGATGAGGACATGGAAACAGTCACTCTTAGTAAAGAGGTAGTGTTGGGAAAGATAACAGCCCAAAAGTACATGGGTCTCCTGGCCGTGATGAAATGCATCCCAGGGGACTAGAAGAGATGGTGAAGGGTCTATTGTCCTTCATTGCTAGAGGGATGGTTATGCTGCAGCTGTACAGGGTGCTGGGGAGGCCACACCTGGAGTACTGTGTACAGGTTTGATCTCCTTACTTCAGCAAGGATGTACTGGCACTGGAGGGGGTGCAGAGGAGGGTCACTAGTTTGAGTCAGGAGTTGAGGGGGTTGTTGCATAAGGACAGACAGAATAGACTGGGACTATACTTGTTGGAATTTAGAAGAATGGGAGGTTGTATTGAAAAAAATTAAATTTAGAAGGGAATAGATAAGATAGAAGCAGGAAGGTTACTTCCATTTTGTGGGGGGGGGGGGTCAGTCTAGAGAGCATAGCGTCAAAATAGAGGGGCATCTGATTTAGGACAGAGTTGAGGAGGAACTTCTTCAGCTAAAGGCTTATGAATCTGTGGAATTCCCTGTTGAGTGTAACAGTTGATGTGATCAACTTGAATGTCTTTAAGGCAAAATGTAGATTTGCAAACAGCAAAGGAATTAAGGGTTATGGTGAGAGAGCAGGAAAGTGGAGCTTAGGCCATGAAAAGATCAGCCCTGACCTTATTGAATGGCAGTGCAGGCTTGAGGGGCCAGACAGCTTACTCCTGCACCTATTCCTTCTGTTCTTATGTTCCCACTTTCCAGCCGTCCCTTTACCAGGGGGTTGCAAAGAAATATTGAAAGTTCTCACCTTGTACCGTCAAAATTCACCTTTGTCCAAATTTGAACACCAATTTTTAGATCTGGTCTATTATTTTCTGCAATATTTTAAAACTAGTAGAATTATCGTCAGAGAATCCCAAGTGTGGAAGCAAGCCATTCGGCCCATCACATCCACACTGACCCTCAGATCCTCCTAGTTTACCCCTGTAACGCTGCATTTCCAATGGCCAATCCACCTAGCCTGCACATCCCTGAACAATATTAGCAATTCAGCCTGGATTATCCACCCAACGTGCACATCTTTGGACTGTGGGAGGAAACCAGAGCACCCGAACGAAACCCACACAGACAAACTCAATAAGGTGATCGTCCTGTTCTTATTTCCCAGTTGCACCCGAGCGAACTCCCACAAATACCCTCCCTAAGCACAACAATAATGTTATCCCTGATCAAAAACACCCTACCACTTTCTCTCTTATCCCCCTTTCTATCCTTCCTCTTACATCTATTCCCTGGAACATTAAGCTATCTGTCATTTCCAACCTAAGCCACGTTTCTGTAATACCCAAAATATCCCAGTCCCATGTTCAACACCATATCTTAAGCTCATCTGCTTTCCCTGTCAAACCTCTTGCATTGAAATAAGTGCAGTGCTATCAAAAGGACAGACTGATGGGCAGAGGGGGTGGGATGGCCCTGTTGGTGAGGGATGATGTTCAGCCCCTTGCGATGGGAGATACACAGAATCAGGAGATGTAGAGTCAGATTGGAGGGTGCCTAATGTCGTCCCACTTTTCAAGAAAGGTGGGAGAGAGAAAACAAGGAATTATAGACCGGTTAGCCTGATGACAGTGGTGGGAAAGATGCTGGAGTCAATTATAAAAGACCAAATTATGGCTCATTTGGATAGCAGGATTAGGATTCGTCAGAGTCAGCATGGATTTACAAAGGGGAATATACTGACTTGGATTGAAAATTGGCTGGCTGACAGGAAGCAAAGAGTAGTGATAAACGCTTCCTTTCGGAATGGCAGACAGTGACTAGTGGGGTACCACTAGGTTCGGCACTGGGACCGCAGCTGTTTACAATATACATTAATAGTATAGATGAACATGTTAAAAGTAATATTAGCAAATGTGCTGATGACACAAAGCTGGGTGGCAGGGTGAAATGTGAAGAGGATGTTATGAGAATACAGGTTAAATTGGACAGGCTAGGTGAGTGGACGGATGCAAAACAGATGCAGTTTAATGTGGATAAATGTGTGGTTATCCACTTTGGAGGCAAGAACAGGAAGGCAGATTACTATCTAAAAGGAATCAAGTTTGGTAAAGGGGAAGTACAACGAGATCGAGGTATCCATGTACATCAGTCAATGAAAGCAAGCATGCAGGTACAGCAGGTAGTGAAGAAAACTCACTGCATGCTGGACCTCATAACAAGAGGAATTCAGTATAGGAGCAAAGAGGTCCTTCTGCAGCTGTACAGGGCCCGGGTAAGACCGCACCTAGAATATTGTGTGCTGTTTTGGTCACCACATTTAAGGAAGAGCATTGTGGCTATTGAGGGAGTGTTGGGTTGGTTCACAAGGTCAATTCCCGGAATGGCAGAATGATCATATGTTGAAAGATTGGAGCGACTGAGCTTGTATACACTTGAGTTTAGAAGAATGAGAGGGGATCTGATTGAGACCTACAAGATTATTAAAGGGTTGGACACTCTGAAGGCAGGAAGCATGTTTCCACGGATGGGTGAGTCCAGAACCAGAGGACACAGTTTAACAAAAAGGGAGAGGCCATTTAGAACAGAGTTGAGGAGAAACGTCTTCACCCAGAGAGTAGTGGACACATGGAATGCACTGCCCAGAAGGCAATGGAGACCAAGTCTCTGGATACTTTCAAGAAGAGATGGATAGAGCTGTTAAAGATAATGGAATCAAGTGTTATGGAGATAAGACAGGAACAGGATACTGATTGTGGATGGTCAGCCATGATCATAAAGAATGGTGGTGCTGACTCAAAGGGCAGAATGGCCTCTTCCTGCACCTATTGTCTATTGTACCTTGTCAGTCCTACCACATTCTGTGCCTTGCCCTTGCCTGTCTAACTTCTCAACTGTACCAGCCTCAGACTTACCTCCTTTCTCACTATCTCTTTAGGATTACCCCACTCCCTCACTGGTTTAATGCCTCCCAAGTAGCACGAGCAAATTTCCCTGCTTGGATATTAGACACCTTCCAATTCAGGTGTAATCCTTCCTTCTTATGCAGGTCAATTCTACCCCAGCAGAGATTCCAATGATCCAAAAATCTGAATCCTTCTCCCCGTATCAGATCCTTGGCCACACATTCATCTGCTCTACCCTGCTATTCCTACTCTCACTAGCATGTGGCACCGGGAGTAATCCAGATATTACTACCCACAAGGACCTGCTTATTATCCTCCAGGCTAATTTGCTATATTCTCTCATCAGGACTTCATCCTTTTCTCTTATGTCATTGGTACCAATGTACAGCGACCTCCCACTGATCATTCTCCCCTTTCAGAATAGTCCGCACCCTCGGAGCCATCCTTCACCCAGACAGCAGGGAGGCACCACCCCATTCTGATGTCTCACTGTCAGCTACAGAAACTGTACCCTGTGCTGCAGACTAGAGAGCCTCCTATCACCATCGATTGCGTGGAACCTGATATACCTCACATTACACTAGATTCATTAACGAGTAACTTGGCTGTCAGTGCGATATTCCCCTGAGAGTGTGACCCCCGACGCTTTCCAAAACAGTATACTTGTTTGAGATGGAAATAACCACAGGAGACTCCTGCACTACTTGCCCTCCACTCCTCCCTTTCCGAGAGGAAACCCATCTGCCTACTGGATTGGCAGTTTTCCTACCTTTCTGAAACTGTCACCTATCACACCCCCGGCTCCTGTAAATTCTTCATTACCTTTAACCATCGCTCCATCCGATCCATGAAATCCAAAAGGATTTGCATCCTCACTTCCTGCAGACAATCAGGATCATTGAAACTTTCCTTAATCTCCTACATCCAACAGGAAGAGCACATCACTGAACGAATGGCCATCTCTGCATCTTAACAGTCCACAGACCCAGAAAAAGGCACACAGTCTTACAGCTTTACAAAACACTACTCTAGAATAAATTAGTATCAATATTTTATATTCAAAAACTTAATCAAAGTATCATAAGATGTGTATGTAAAGAAATAAACCGTCACCCTACTGAATGTTGTAGCTTTACTAAAATAAAGCAGACTAAGATTTATCTTTGAAGAGACCGAAACCCACTGAGCTGTGAGTCACAGATGAACAGCACTAAACAGAACCTTCGGTCAAATTTGTCCATGCCGACCAGATATCCCAACCTAATCTTATCCCTCTTGCCAGCACCTGGGCCATATCCCTCTAAATCTTTCCTATTCATGTCAAGTATCCAAATGCCTTTAAAAAGCTATAATTGTCAGCCTCCACCACTTCTTCTGGCAGCTTATTCCATACACGCACCACTCTCTGCGTGAAAAAGTTGCTCCTTAGTTCCCTTTTATATCTTTCCCCTCTCACCCGCAACCTATGCTCTCTATTTCTGGACTCTCCTACTCAGGGAAAAGACCTTGCCTATTTACCCTATCCATGCTACCAATGATTTTATGGACCTCTATGGAGGTCACCCCTCAGTCTCTGATGCTCCAGGGAAAGAAAACCCCAGCCTTTTTGCTCTCTTCCTGCAGCTCAAACCCTGGCAATATCCTTGTAAATCTTTGTTGAACCCTTTCAAGTTCCACAACATCCTTCTGATTGATGGAGAACAGAATTACACACAATATCCCAAAAGAGGCCTAATCAATGTCCTGTACATGACCTTCCAACTTCTCTACTCAATGCTCTGATCAATAAAGGAATGTATTCCAACAAATTCTTCAATATCTTATCTACCTGCAACTCTACATTCAAGGAAATATGAACCTGCACTGCAAGATATCTTTGTTCATCAACATTATCTAGGAATTTGCCACTAAGTATCAGTCCTGTGAAGATATGCTTTTCCAAAATGCAGCACGTCACATTTATCTCAATTAAACTCCATCTGCCACTTCTCACCCATCTGAACAACAAATCTGAGGTAACCCTCTTCGCTATCCACTATACCTCCAATTTTGGTGACATCTGAGATATATAGAGAGATAGAGAGATAGAGAGATAGAGAAATAGAGAGATATGAAAAAAAACGACGAAAGGAAGTGGTCCCAGCACTGATCCTTGCGGCACTCCACTGGTCACATGCCTCTAATCTGAAAAATAACCCTCCACCACCACCCTGCCTTCTACATTTGAGCCAGTTCTGTATCTAAACGGCTCGTTCTCCCTATATTCCAAGAGATCTAACCTTGCTAACCAGTCTTCCATGGGGAACCTTGTGGAGTGCCTTACTGAATTCCATAGATCATGTCCACCTCTCTGCCCTGATCAATCCTCTTTGATACATCTTCAAATAACTCATTCAATTTTGAGAGACATGCACATAGTCATGCTGACTATCACTAATCAGTCCTTGCTTTTCAGAATACACGCGCATCTGGTTCCTCAGGATTCCCTCCAACAACTTGCCCAGCACCAATGTCAGGCTCACCAGTTGATAGTTCCCTGGCTTGTCCTTACCACCTTTCTTAAATAGCGGCACCACGTTAACCAACTTCTAGTCTTTCGGCATCTCACCTGTGATAATCGTTGATACAAATATCTCAGCAAGAGGTCCAGCAATCACATTCCCAGCTTCCCACAGAGTCCTAGGGTACACATGATCAGGTGCTGGGGATTAACCAAGCTTTACGGGTTCCATGACACCCAGCACGTCCTCCTCTGTAAGATGGATATATTCAACACGTCGACATCTATTTCCCCACATTCTATATTGCCCATGTCCTTCTCCACAGTAAACACTCTTGGGATTACTCATAACTCTATTTGCCAAAGATATCTCTTGTCCCCTTTTCGCCCTCCTGATTTCCCTCTTAAGTATACTCCTATTGTCTTTAATGCTCAGAGTTTTTTGGGATTTTTGGTCTGGAATAAATGCAAAATATTACATCTTGAAAAAACAATCGAGGGCAGACTTACACTAATTAAAAACAGGGCCTCGAGTAGGGGTTCAGGTCTTTCAAGTCAGTGTCACATGTAGACAGGGTGGTTAAGAAGGTGTTTTGCACACTTGTCTTCATTGCTCAGACCTTTGAGTAGATTAGATTACTTACAGTGTGGAAACAGGCCCTTCGGCCCAACAAGTCCACACCGACCCGCCGAAGCGCAACCCACCCATACCCCTACATATACCCCTTACCTAACACTACGGGCAATTTAGCACGGCCAATTCACCTGACCCGCACATCTTTGGACTGTGGGAGGAAACCGGAGCACCCGGAGGAAACCCACGCAGACACGGGGAGAATGTGCAAACTCCACACAGTCAGTCACCTGAGGCGGGAATTGAACCCAGGTCCCTGGCGCTGTGAGGCAGCAGTGCTAACCACTGGTACAAGGGTTGGAATGTTATTTTGGATGTTGGGGAGGCCTTTTCTGGAATTCTGTGTCCAGTTCTGGTCATGCTGATATCGGGAGGACATTATGCAGTTGGAGCGGAATCAGAAGCGATTTACCAGGATGTTGATGGGAATGGATAGTTTGAATTCTAAGCAGAGGCTGGATAGGCTGCGACTTCTTTCACTGGTGCACAGGAGGCTGAGGAGAGACCTTATTAGACTCAAATTATGGAGGGGTGGTATCAGTAATGTGAATAGCAGGTGTCCTTTCCAGGAAGGGAGACGATTCAAGACTGGATGTATACCTTTTAAGGTGACAGCAGAACGGCTTTAAAAGGTCGGGGTTTGGGATTTTTTTTGTTCAGACAATGGTTTATGTGTAAAATGAACTATCAGAGGAAGTGGTATTTGAGAATCAAATTACAATTTTAGGGTGGCACAGTGGCTCAGTGATTAGCCCTGCTGCCAGGGCCCCAGGTTCGATTCCAGCTTTGGACAACTGTCTCTGTGGGACTTGCACATTCTCCCAGTGTCTGCATGGGTTTCATCCAGGGGCTCCAGTTTCCTCCCTAATGAGAGAACAGCCCTATGGTCTGGGAGGACAATGCTGCCTTTACCTTTTACACAGTGATGCCACTGTGTCTCTGGGATGGGGAGATGGAATGCTGAAGGTGGTAGATGGGACACCACTCAGGCACAGTGCTTTGTTCTGGAGGATGCTCACTTTGTTTAATATTGTTGGGGCTGCACTGATGCAGGCAAGTGGAGAATGTTCCAACTCAATCCTGATGTGTGCCTTATAGAGAGCAAACAGATATTGGCGAATCAGGGGTTTGGGGAAACTGAGGTTGTTCTCCTTGTAACAAAGAAAATTGAGAGGAGCTGTGACAGAGGGGCTGAGAGAAGTTACCCGTTATAATAACAAACCTTACACCCATCAGCTCATTATACAAGGATAACAGGACAAACATTAAAGGTTTGGGAAGATTCAAAGGAGTACTCTTATGCAGTAAATGGGATTCAGATGGAACACAATACTCACACACAATGCGAATATCCAGGTCCCGATGAACTGACTAATTCAATCAGAGTTTGGTGTTACAATGACTGAGATTACCATCTGAATGTCCACCTGTAGTATCCTGTAATACAAGTTTATAAAATCCATCACTGTCATTTCAGGTTAGAAACTCTCACCATCCCCTCCTCCTGGCCCAGGATGACTGGACACATTACCCCTTGTGGAGGTCAGCAGCCAGTTCAGAGGGAAATCTATGTGGGTTTCTAGGAGTTTCCACACTGGGACTTCATGTGACTGAACAGGGCAGATCTTTGACACATGGGGCAGAATGTTCCAAGAGTCAGTGCGATGTGGAGAGCAGGATTTGCTATCTTTTCTTTCCTTCCATGGTGCTGTTGTGCCTCATCAATAAGTCATGGGGGGGTGAAAGGATCATGCAGCTTGATGGGCAAGTTGCTTCCATTCTAACCAATGGGCAGCAAGCTCCTCCCAGTCATCCCATACAGCATCTCTCAACACAGAGCAAGTCTGCACGCTTCCCACTGCCCAGTGCTCCCAGTAAATGTTAAGAAGAATTGGAGGATGAGGGGGCGGGAAACTGCTAGAACTTTACAGTTATGCCTTTTTCTAAGAGGATTGTGAAGAGAGAGAGAGATGCACAGGAGAAGCGGGCAACAAGTTGTCAGATGGAGTATAGTTTGGGAAAATGGGATGTTGGTCATTTTGGATGAGATAATAAAAGAAGAGTGCTATGACTGAGTAACAGTGGAGCAATGGAGAGATGATGTTGAGAAGGGAGAGCTGGGCAGTGTCAGTGTACATGTGAAACCTCACAGTGTGCTTTTGGACAGTATCACCTCCTGGCAGTATGTAGGTGAGATACAGTAGAGAGCAAGGATAGATCCTCGAGAGACACCAAGTACAAGGAATTCAGAAAGGAAAGGGAGAGTGGAGATGGAGCAGGATTTACAAATGATGGGGAGGTCAAATGTTAGTTTTTTTTTTGCAGAATGGATGAGAAGGACATAAATCAGAAACGTTAGACAGACAGAACAAGGAACAATACCTGTGAATCGGTGAGGTGGACTGATAAGGAGGAAACAGAGTTGGAATTTCTGTAGTTTAGCGAGACTAGTAAAAGATCAAGATGAGCTCTGATAAGGCTTGACAAGAGACTGAAGAAAGATGTAAGTTTGGGACAAAAATCAGGAACACCATGTGAGGTAGTTTGTCTCGATGGGCTAGTGGGAGGGAGGGAAGTAGCAGAGGCAGCTGGTCGGATTGTCTCAGTCTTAGTGACAGAGAAACTCTATGTGCTCCTTGCTCTTGTTGTTGGAGAGAAGGATGAAGGAGACAGGATAACGGACAGGGTTTTACAAAGAAACAAAACCAGGGTTAGTGATATTTAAAGTGAGTGAACAAACCTAATGTATTTAACTTTTATCCAGAATATTAAAATGTACAACTGAAGGGCTTGTTCGAATCCCAGCTCGGCAGACGGTGGAATCTGAATTCAAGAAAAAATAACTGGAATTAGGAATCTCCTGATCTCCATGGAACCATTATAAATGGCAAAAAAAAATCCTGCCAACCTGACAGTCGCCCAACAAGCTACTCACTGTATTAATCACTGCAAAGTCTCAACAAAGGAATGAAACTGGATGGACCACTCGGCATCTAACAAGGCATTAGGAAATACAACCACAGAATCAGCCCTCTCGACTCTGCAACATCCTGCTCACTGACATTTTTTTATGCAAAAATGTGGCGAGCTGTCTCACAGACTAGTCAAGGAACAGCCTGAGATCGTCATACTCACAGTGTAATCCCTGACAGATAAGGGTCAGACACCACCATCACCATCCCGAGATATCAAGAGTGTGATGATGGAAAAGCACAACAGATTAGGCAGCATCCGAGGAGCAGGAGTATCGACGTTTCGAGCCTAAGCCCTTCATCAGCCTGACCTGCTGTGCTTTTCCAGCGCCACACTCTCGACTCTGATTTCCAGCATCAGCGGTCTTCAATTTCTCCTCCTAAAATCTCTGGATATGTCCTGTCCCACCAGCAGGACGGACCAGGCAGAGATGGTGGCACAGTGGTGTACACACAGGAACCAGTTACCCTGGGAGTACTCAGCATTGACTTTGGACACCAGGAAGTCTCATGGCTTCTGCTGATTACCACGTACCGTGCTCCCACGGCTGATGAATCAGTGCTCCTCCATGTTGAACAGCACTTGGAGGAAGCACTAAAGCAATAAACTGGTGACAAGCCTACTCTAGGTACAGGATTTCAATGTCCTCTACCAAGAGTAGCTCAGCAGCAGGATTACTGACTGAGCTGGTCGGGGCCTCAAGGACATAGCTGCTCAACTGGGTTTGCAGCAGGTGGTAACGGAACCAGCAAGAGGGAAAAACATTAAATCTTATCGTTATGAATCTACCAGCTGCAAATGCATCTGTCCATGACACTATCGGTAAGAGCGAACATCCCACCGTCTTTATGGAGACAAAGCCTCACCTTAAAGTTGAGAAAAACCTCCATTGTGCTGAGTGGTACTATCACCGTGCTAAATGGGACAGGTGGAGGAACTCAAACTGGATATCTCTGAGGCACTGAGATAACAGCAGCAGCAGAACTGTACTCCAGCACAATCTGTAATCTCATGAGTTTGTACATCCCGCACTCACCCATCACAATGGACAGGAAAGGAGGGCATCCATGAGCAGCACCAGGGGAGAAAGTGAGGTCTGCAGATGCTGGAGATCAGAGCAGAAAATGTGTTGCTGGAAAAGCACAGCAGGTCAGGCAACATCCAAGGAACAGGAGATTCGACGTTTCGGGCATAAGCCCTTCTTCAGGAATTCCTGAAGAAGGCCTTATGCCCAAAACGTCGAATCTCCTGTTCCTTGGATGCTGCCTGACCTGCTGCGCTTTTCCAGCAACACATGAGCAGCACGAGGCATACCTAAAAATGAAGTTCCAACCTGGTGAAGCTACCAAGCAGGACTACCTGCATATCAAACAGCATCAGCAGCAAGCAACAGAGCTAAGTGATCCCACAATCAATGGATCAGATCAGAGCTCTGCAGTTCTGCCACACCCAGTTGTGAACTTTAAGCCAGTTCAACTTAGTTTGAATAATATCAACAAAATGGTTAAGTAGTGTAAAGGCTATGGGTCCTGCTAACATTCTGACAATAATACTGATAGCTTGTGCTCCAGAACTTGCCACCCACCAAACCACGTACCGCTCCAGCACTGGCATCGACTGACAGCATGGAACATTGCCCAGGGATGTTCAGCACAAAAACACAGGGCAAATCCAACCCAGGAAAATTTCCTCGGTCAGTCCGCACTCGATCAGCAGTAAAGTGATGGAAGTAGTCATCATCAGGGCTATCAAGCAGCAGCTGCTCAGCATCAGCCAGCTGAGTGACACTCAATTTAGGTTCCACCAGGGCCACTCAGCTCCCGATTGTGTTACCGCCCTGATTCACAACCTGACAACCAACTGAATCCCAGAGGCGAGGTGAGAGTGACAGCCCAGTCCCACTCTTTCTAGCTGATTCCACCCTAATCTCAGCTCATATACTGAAACTCTCATCCATCATGTGTTATCTCCAGACTTAATTATCCAAACACACTCCTGGCCAGCCTCCCAAATTGAACCTCCCTATAATCTCAAGAAAAAATTGAAACTCTATCGCCCAGGTACTCACTTCTCCCTAAACATGTTCATCCGTCAAAAGGCTCCTATTCATAAGCAACAACAATTTAAAATTCTCATTCTTGATTTGATTCCTGGCTGTGATTATCCCTATCTCCCTGCACCACACATCCTTTGAGATCTCGACAACCCATTTTCTTTGAGACTGGCAAAGGTTTGTTAATTCATTACTTCAACTGTGTGGCTGTTTCTACAGTTGTCAAAGCATCATGGTCTGGAATTCGCAGTCAAAACCTCACAGGTCTGCTTTCCACCGTTAAGACATCCCTCAAAACCTGCTTTTTTGCAATGCTTTTGGTCACCTCATCTAATATCTTTATCTCTGACATTATATATAAAGTTCTCAATAGTATTTTTGTGAAATTATAAGCATGATAATAAAACTACAAATTGTCTTCAAATCATCACTGTTGCTGTAATGAATAATCTGTGATGTCTCTTATCCAACCACATTGTGGGAGCACCTTCGCAACACAAACTGCAACTGTACAATAAAGTCAAATATCACCCTCTCCACAGGCAACAGGGCTTTGGCATTAATTACTGGTATCTGTGGAAGCAGAAACACAGTTGATGTTCGTGGGAATGCAAAACGGGTTACAGGGAATGAAAATGGTGCAGAATTTCTTATTGGGAAAAAAGAATTCATGACTATCAAAAATATTCAAGCAAAAAGTAATCTGATAATAGAGCAGCACATGGTCAGGGGCTGGTTCGCAGGGAAAAACTCATTTACAAAGGGTCTATAAAAGTAATAATACAATAGTAAACAGACGAAAAATACACCCATGGTTCGAGAGTGAGGAAGCTAGATATTGACAAAGTTGTCCTGAGGGAGCCCAGAGGTGAATCAGAGCAGTATTGGCTGCTATGATCTCAATAACTCTATACCAGAGAAAGGCTGCACATGCGCCTGGCTGCACCTTGCCCCCTACAAAGATGGCGGCTCCGCATGTGTCCAGTGAATCATTGTCCCGAATAAAGATGGCGGTGGTCACTCAGGCCTGCAGCCGCTGAGGCCATTCCTCATTTACTGCAAACACGGGACCGGGACGTTCAAATTTGTGTTTTCCGACATGCACAATTTGTTTGTAAAACCTCTCCACTCATAGCAATACAGTTTTTCTCCAGTTTCCCTGTTAATTTCTTTCCTTACCGTATCCTTTCTCAACAAAACTTCACGAGCACTCATTACAGCGACTCTGCGCCGCGCGCGAGGGTAATCACATGGTTTAGTTGAGCTCCGCCTTTCCTTCCCTTTGATTGGTTGGAGGACCAACCGTCAGCTAGGTCCTCCAGCTCCGCCCACCGTCCTTTCATTGGTCCGTTGCTGACATCAATCATCCGGAGTCACTTTGTTGGATGGAGTATGCGTAGTACATAGAACATAGAACATAGAAGATACAGCGCAGTACAGGCCCTTCGGCCCTCGATGTTGCGCCGACCGTATCCTACCTAACCTATACTAGCCCAATAACTTCCAAATGCCTATCCAATGCCCGCTTAAATGACCATAGTGTGTCCTGCTTTTGCTGATGGGGCGTTTACTGAGGGTAAGAATTCCCTTTGTGTGAGATCTGCAGTAGATTTCCTTTATTCATGGAGGGAATTGCCTTCCTACACATGACTGTATAGCTGTACCTGATGAATAAATGCCATCTGAACCAGTACATAAACAGCAAATTTTCACAACATCAGGGATCTTTAGCACATTGTATGACGCTCTTCTTCGGAGACAAGAAAATATGAAACGGAGCCTCAAGGAATCAGAGCAGGAGTAGGCAATTAATCCCTTTCAGCTTGTTCCCACATTCTGTCAGATCATGGCTGGGCCAACCCAGACCTCAACACCTGTTTTATCCTTAATCCGCATAGCCCTCAACTGCTCAATATTTCAAAAATCTATCTGCCGTCTTTTAAAGATTTTTGAGATATAATCATAGATTCCATACAGTGTGGAAACAGGCCCTTCAGCACAACAAGCCAGAACAACACTCCGAAGAGTAACCCAACCATTTCCCTCCCACATTTAACTTTCACAAAAGTTTGGGTGAGAAAATTCCAGCCATTCACTGAAAGAAAAAAATCTTTACTTTTTCTAAAATGAATGTTCCATTGTGTAATGTCCCCTGGTTTGAGACTGCACTGGTGCTAGAAGATCTAGTCAACATCCATCCTGTCAAGCTCCTCAGAATCTTGTTTCCATAAGGTCACCCCTGCTTATCTGTTCTTGATAGGTCAACCCTTTCGTCTTCGAAGCAGCTAAATGAATCTTTTTTGAATGGTCTCCAATGTTGGTTTATCCTTTATTAAATATGGGAGCTAACACTGTATACAGCACTGCAAGTGAGGACTCAGCAACAGCCAGTGTGGTTAACCAATCCTCAATCCATGCTAATACATTACCCCGATACCATGAGCTACTAAATTGCGCATACACATTTATGTCACACCTTATCATTTGCATTTTTAAAATCCAAATACAGAACATCATTGGATTGCACTTTATAAGCCCTGTTTGTTATCGCCTCAATGAACTGTCGCAAATTTGTCAAATATAGTTTCTCTTTCACAAAACCCAATCTACCATGTTTAATGATAAGCTTTTTTAAATGTCCTGCAATTTCTTACTTTAATATTCGACTCTGCAGATTCTTTCAGTAGATTTGCTAAGTACGATTCCCCTATCTTAAATCCATGCGGACTCTGTCCAATCCTGTCACTGTTTAGTAAGAAAATTGACTGTACTCCAATATAGTTAGTAAATGTCTCTGTATTTATTTTTAAAAAGCGATTACTTATAAATGCTGGACCCATGCAATATCAATGAATTTGTGACTCTGAATTTGGGTTATAATGTTTTTTTCTGTTAATTCCTTTTCGTACTGTGTTATGCAGACAGCACCAAGTGATCACTCTTAATTGTGAGTAACTTTGAAAATAATATATTTTAGAAATGACATCCCAAAATGCTGCCTCATTATTGTGCAAGAAGGATTTTGCATTCAATAGTTTACAGATAAAATTGATCAGCTTTTTGCTGCAATTTGGCCAGACTGAAGATTACACCAAAGTGGCAACTCTACTCTCAAATTCTTATTTGACACTGCCCAAGGCAATACTGATGGGACTTCACTTTGCCATTCTTGTTCACCAGCTTTATTTCCAGGTTTAATTCTATAATCATTCTAGAGCTTGTAATGTTTCGACAACTTCTCTTTAAGGTGCATATGTAAGAATCATACTGAAATGTTACACTGAATGGTACCAAATCTGAAATTAGTCTCTAATCTGATAGTAACATGCTGTTACACTTCTACGTATGAATTGGCATAAGTCTATGCCAGTTATTTTTCTGAAGGGCTTATGCCTGAAACATCAACTCTCTTGCTTCTCGGATGCTGCCCGACTTGCTGAGATTTTCCAGCATGACACTTTTTGACTCTGATGTCCAGCTTCTTTGGTCGTCACTTTCTCCTTTGAGTAGATTGATAAACAAAAAATATTCTTGTTTAAAGTGCAATAGGAATCAATTCATGAAATTCAGATATCTCACATGTATCTTAACGATGTGAAGGCTCAGACATTACTAAACTATTGACAGTAATTGAAACCGTGTTGACAAACTTGTGCTGTATCAGTGCCTCACCTTTAGAATGTTCCCAGATATCGCGCAGCTGCAGTATTTTGTTTTAGACTCAGCTATATGTTGTTCTCGTTTGTTTCTTTGTAAAAGATTACAAAACTAACTTGGATGAATGACGTTATGAATTCTTTAATCAATGTTGGGAGAAAGAAAATGTCAGTATTTCAAGTGCTGATAAACCCTTTCTACTGGTTATCAGTTTAAGGTGGATATGGAACAAATGCTGGCAAATGGGATTAGATTAATTTTGGATATCTGGTCAGCATGGGCAAGTTGGACTGAAGTTGATTTTGTGTTGTAAAACTGTAACTTCATTCTCTCAATTATTCAAGAAGTTGAATACTTCGAGGAGGAAAAAAAGAATTTATGCAGAGAATGCACTTGAAATGATGATTGAGGTATATCAAATTCACATTATTTCATGACCTTTTCCTCTGGGTTCTTCAATGGACAAACTTGTTTTAATATCTGAATAACTATTTATTGCACAAAATATTTCATTAGGATCTGGTGAACTCTTAAGAAGTGTTCATGTTTAAAATTTAGGCAGCTTGATTGTTAAGCAAAGAAAGGTTAGCGTTTTACTCCAACTGAATCATTGCTCTATAAAAGATAACAAACTTTTTATCTTTTCTGGACACTGAATATATGGAAGCCAGTTCTGAAGGAAAAAAATCCTCGTCGGTAATGATCTCACATATGTGGAGTAATTGCTTCTGGTCACTCTTTAGGCTATACAGGCTAGGAAAGAAATGAGTTGGCCAAAGTTAGCAACATCATTTGGATGGACTATGCTCATTGGGGAAACTTGCAAGATCTGTAGAAGAAACACGTGTTTCAGAGTGTATGCAATAAACCTGAACATAGTTATTTTTTCACAGAGCTTGGGACCCGACTGGAGCAGCAATGAAGCTCGTATTGTTTCTTAAATTTCCGAGCTTGCCAAATTATTGTTGGGAAATGCAGGTGACTTTATCAAAGCACATTTCACACTCCCCAGCTAGGAATTTGGTCCCAATTCTGCCAGTCCATCCATTCCTGTGGATAACAGGTATTTTAAATGTGAGCACTCCATTTAACTATTTGAATTGAGTACTTCAGTGGTTATGTCCTCTTGGATTCTTAATTTCAAATTACTCAAATGTGATTTTTTGTCCCCCCTGAATTTGCCAAGCACTGGGTAGTTCTGGAATATTCCAAATATTTAAAATTATTGCATTCACACTATTGAAGGCAACCTGGCAGATTTGAATAACATTCGGGTAGTCAACAACACTACATAAGTAACTTTATGAATTGCTTACTGTACACCAACAATGTAAGCCAAGTACTATTGAAACCATGGATTGTCTCCCAAGGATTCCCAAATCTAAACAGTGCTTTCCAGATATGCTCACTGTCAGCATCTGGGAACAGTCTCCCAAAGTGCTCCCAGAATTTAGAAAGCGCATACACTGCCCTGCAAAGCTAAATCTGCTGTCACAGGCTTCACTCTTATTGCATACAGTTACATTTATTGTCCAGTTCTTTAACATGACAAATGATTTTACAAACAATCTATAAAATTCTTTAAATCCTGAAGAAATGTGATGTCAGCCCTTTGTAGAAGTGAATGGAAAGTGTCATGTTTGCTTGACTTTTGGCTCTATGTATCAGACCGAACTGAACCTTTAGCAAGATGTGGGATGTTTCCCACAAACTTTGTTTAAAAAAGCAAAGATTATGCTCTGAGATTTAAATGTTCAAACAGCTTTAATAAAAAGGCTTCCAAAAATTGAGTTTGACTTCAGCTCCTTTAAAGAGACTTGCTCTTGGCCTTCAATTTTGTGACATGTGATCATTCTTTGGTAAAGGTTGCTGTGGACAACACTGCAGGATGTTGTGCTGAAGTGCCTCATTGGGTGGATGAGCTTTATTACTGGTGTAACTTGGCTAATTTTGAGATGGAATATTATTATGAGTTAAATCTTGTTTTTAAACTGAGACGTACTTGTGTAACTCAAGTGTGGACACTATGTTCATGTTTACAATGAACCTTTCACCTTTGGAGATTAGTATTTTTCCGATCTATTTTGTAAATAAAGTTCACTTTAGAAAGCACAGTGTTGGAGAACCGCAGGTCCAGTAACATCTCTGAGAGGAATTAAACATTGTAAGTTCCAATTCCATTGACCTTTTGTCAGTTCAAACGAAGAGTCAGTGAACTTGAAATGTAACATTTTTTTCTCTTCACCGATGCCCTCAGAACTGCTGAGTTTCTCCAGCACTTTCTTTCTGGGGTTCAGATCTCCAACACCTGCAGTTTATTGTTTTGTTATAGATCCTGTGATTTGACTTGGGGGGGGGGGGCGAGAGGCAGCAACTGTGATCAACGAGGATAAAACTCCCCAACCATGGAAAACAAACCAGTTCTTTATACTTTGCAAAACACTACTGTAAATAAGAAATGCAATTAAGCTAAGTGCAAGATGGCATACCACCGGCCTTGTCTCAAACTTGCTACTCATCTTTGAGGACTAATCTGTTAGAATTGTGTTTGTTCGCTTCCTTTGAGATCACAGTCCACAAACGTCCCAGTTCCAGTTCCTGGGCCGGACACGGTTACCACATTGCAGTGGGGTGGGGAGCTTTGTGTCAGCCTGAAGTTTTCGTTAAGAGCAACATTGCAGGTTGAAGTTGACGGTTTTGACTAATATTGCGTCATCAAACTTGGAGTAAATCCTTCCGAATGTATTGATTAACTGGACTGAGCCTGTTTACATGCAGCCCTGTTAGTAGTGCTGTCATATTTTAAGTTAAGAATCACACAACACCAGGTTATCGTCCATCAGGTTTATTTGGAAACACACTAGCTATCGGAGTGCCGCTCCTTCATCAGGTGATTGTGGAGGGCACAATTCTAAGGCACAGAATTTATAGCAAAAACTTATAGTGTGATGTAACTGAAAGTATACATTGAAAAAATACCTTGATTGTCTCTTCAGTCTTTCATCTGTTCGAATACCATGATAGTTTCACTTCTTTCATGTGAAAATTACAAAGCCTTTTTTTAAAAAAAAGTTGCATTCCTGACAGTGGCCCACCAAGTCACTCATTGTATTAATCACTGCACAGTCTCAACAAAGGAATGAAACTGGATGGACCACATTACATCTATCAATACACCGGAAAATACAGCCACACAATCAGCCCTCTTGACCCTGCAACTTCTGTCTCACTGTGGGCCAACAGCAGCAGCAGAACTGTACTCCAGCCCAATCTGAAATCTCATGGCCTGGTATATCCCCCACTCAACCATTAACATCAAGCCAGGGGAATCAACCCTAGTTCAATGGAGAGTTCCACAGGGCATGCCAGGAGCAATGCCAGGCATACCTAAAAATGTGGTGCCAAGCTGGTGAAGCTACAGTGCAAGCAACATCAAATAGAACTACGTGATCCAACAACCAATGGATCAGATCTGAGTTCTGCCACACCTAGTCAGGAATTGTGATGGACAATTAAACAACTTACTGCAGGAAGCATCACAGATATCCCCACCCTTACTGATGGAGGGGCCTCACACATTCATGCAACAGATAAGACGACAGCATTTGCAGCAATCTTCCGCCAGCAGTGCCAAGTGGATGAGCCTTCTCCATTTGTCCATGACATCACAGATGTGAATCGAATTGGTTGAAAACTCATTTTAAATCAGATCAAGAAATAGACAAGTAGTGTAAAGGCTATGGGCCCTGCCAGCATTGTGGCAATAATACTGATGGCTGTGCTCCAGAACTTGCTGAAAATTTGTTGCTGGAAAAGCGCAGCAGGTTCAGGCAGCATCCAAGGAACAGGAGAATTGACGTTCCGGGCATGAGCCCTTCTTCAGGAATGAATTCCTGAATGCTGCCTGACCTGCTGCACTTTTCCAACAACACATTTTCAGCTCTGATCTCCAGCATCTGCAGTCCTCACTTTGTCCTCCAGAACTTGCTGCCCTCCAAGACAAGTAGTGCTCCAGCACTGGCATCTACTGACATTGGGAAATCTTTCCCAGTGTTGTTCATCACAAAAACGCAGGACACATCCAACCCAGCCAATTTCCCTCCATCAGCCCACACTCGCTCAGCAGTGAAATGATAGAAGTTGTCATCGACAGTGCTGTCAAGCACATGCTCACAATAACCTGCTCAGTGATGCCCAGTTTGGGTTCTTCCAGGGCCAATCAGCTTCTGAGCTTGTTACAGACTTGATTCACAAACTGACAAACAGCTGAATCCCACCGCTGAGGGTAACAGCCCAGTCCCACTCCAAGACCACTATTTCGACTTCAATGATATCACCTGACCTCACCACAGTCTCAGCTCATTTACGGAAACTCTCCCTCATTCCTTTCGTTAACGCTAGATTTCATTATCTAAACCCACTCCTGGCCAGCATCCCACAATCACCCTCCCTATAATATCCAGAATATTGAAAACTCTACCGCCCAAGTGTTCACTTGTACCAGAACTTGCTGATCCATCAAAAGGCTCCCATTTATAAGCAACAGCAATTTACTTTCACACCCTTGATTTAATTCCTGGCTGTAATCATTCCTATCTCCATGCACCAGACACCCTTTCACATCTCAATAACTCATTTTAGTTTAGACTCCCAATGATGTGTTTATTTTTGAGTTCAGCCGTGTGACTGTTTTTATAAATTCCAAGGCAACACGGTCTGGAATTCCTACCCTCTAAGATCTGCTTTCTTCCTTTAAGGCATTCCTGAAAAATTGCTTATTTCGCAAAGGTTTGGTGACCGGACATAATATTCTCCATCTGTGGCCTTATGTCAAAAGTTCTCAATATTTTGGTGAAATTAAAAATGTGTTGATTTGTACAGATATCTTCTACTCTTCACGATCTCTGAGTGAATAATCTGTAATGTCTCCTACCCAACCACGTTGTGGGAGCATCTTCAACTGCAGCAGTCCAAGGAAGTCAAACATCACCTTCTCAACAGGCAACAGAGCTTTGGCCTTGATCACTGGTATCTGTGGAAGGAGAAATACACATGATGTTTCAGGGGGTGCAATATGTTTTATAGGGAATGCAAATGGTGCAGAATTTGACTGTCAGAAATGGAAGGAAAATCCACTCACTTATTGGAAAAAAGAACTCTTGACTGTCAAAGATATTGTAGAAAAAAATAACCTGATAATGGAGCAAATGGTCAGGAGCCGGGCAGCAGTGGAAAATTCATTTACAAAGAGGTCTGTGAACGTCATAGTAAAGTACTATACAGAGCAAAAATACACACGAGAGACTGAGAAAGCTGGATAACAAACAAGTGGACATCAAGAAGCCCAGAGATGAATCAGAGCAATGTTCACTTTTATGATCCCACAGTCAGAGATGTCTAGCACCGAAACAGACTCTTCGGTCCAACTCATCTATGCCGACCAGATATTCTAACCTAATGTATTCCTATTTGCCAGCACTTGGCCAACATCCTACTGAACCCTTCCTATTCAAATGCCTTTGAAATGTTACAATTTTAGTTGCCCTTTAGGCTCCTTTTGAATTCCCCCCACTCACCCTAAACCTATATCCTCTAATTCTGGGCTCCATCAAACCTTGTCTATTTACGCTATCCATGTCCCTCACGATTTTTATAAGACTCTATAACACCATACCTCAGCCTATGACTGTGCAGGGAAAATGGCCCCAGCCTATTATGCCTCTCCCTGCAACTCAAATCCTCCATCCCTGGCAACATCCTTGAAAATCAATTCTCAAACCTTTCAAGTTTCAGTGCCTCCTTCTGATAGGAGGGCGACCAGAACTGCACACAGTATTCCAAAAGTAAGCTAACCAATGTCCTGTCCAGCTCCTTTACTCAATGCTCTGACCAATAAAGGGAAGCATATGAAATGCCTTCTTCACTATCCTATCTACTTGTGATTCTACTTTGAAGGAACTGTGAACCTGCATTCCAAAGTCTCTTTGTTCAGCAAGACTCCCCAAGACCTTACAATTCAGTGTGTGAGTCCTGCTCTGATTTGCTTTTCTAAAATGCAACACCTCACATTTATCTAAATTAAACTCTATCTGCCACTCCCCAGCCCACTGGCCCATCTGATCAATATCCCATTGTATTCTGAGACAACCTTTATCACTGACCACAATACCAACAATTTTGGTGTAACCTGCAAACTTACTAACTATACCGCCTCTATTCACATCCAAATCATTTAAATGAATGACAAAACAAATCCAGTAAAAAAATCCATTTCTCTGTGTGTGAATGTGCTGTGTAAATCCTGCCCTATGACTCGCTATCAGAGAAGGCTGCACATGCGTCCCGCTGAACTTTGCCCCCTACAAAGCTGGCGGCCGCACGGGTCCAGTGAATCGTTGCCCCGAATAAAGATGGCGGCACTTACTCGAGTCAATCGCTCGATGAGGCATTTTCCCGTTTACTGCAAAATCGGGAATAAGTTTCAAATTTGTATTTTCCGATGTGCACCAAACTGTCTGTAAACCCTCTCAACCCATTCCAACACCATTTCCCTCCCGCTTCCTGCTGTTTATTTCTGTCTTTACCAACAGCACTCCGTCCACACATCCCTAACTGACCGCGAAGATGATCACGTGGTATAGTCTAGTCCCGCCCCTCATTCACCCTGGTTGGTCGGAGGACCAACTGCCCCGCTAGTTCATCCAGCTCTGTCCCTGCCTTTCCATTGGTCCGCCGCTGACATCAATCACCCGGGGCCCATTGTTGGCTGAAGCATGCGGATTGTTTCGTGGCTTTTGTTGCTGTTCATGAGTTACAAGAGTTAAAAATGACACAACAGCAGCAAACCTAATGCTTCCAAATAATCCTGTTGACCAATAGCCTGGTGTTCTGTGAATTTTACTTTTGTCCATCCCAATCCAACACCAACACCTCCAACTCACGAATGAGGGAGGAATGTATAACATAAGAATTAGGAACAGTAGAATTCCGTCCTGCCCTTCGAGCCTGCTCTGCCATTCAATAAGGTCATGGCTGATCATTTCGTGGACACAGAACCATTTACCCATGTTCTCACCATGTTCATTAATTAATGACGTTTTTAAAAATCTAACCTAGCTTTAAAAACGTTTACTGAACTAGCATCAACTACTTCCCTGGGCAATGAATTCCATAGAGGTCAAGAAGTTCCTTCTCAATTCAGACTTAAATTTGCTGCCTGTAGTCTTGTGGTGATGCCCTCTTGTCCTAGCTTCACCTGCCAATGGAAACATCTCTCTACTTCTATTTTATCCATTCCATTCATTATTTTATATGTTTCCATTCTTCTGAATTACAATGAATATAATCCCAATCTATTCAGTCTCTCTTAAGCCAACCCCCTCAACTCCGGGTCAACCTAGTTAACATCCTCAGCACCCCCCTCTCGTGTCAGTACATCCTTTCTCAAGTAAGGAGATAAAAACTACATGCAGTACTCCAGGTGTGGCCTCACCAGAACCCAAATACAGCTGGAACATAACCTCTGCTTTTAAACACAACCCCTTCAGCAATGAAGGACAAAATCCATTTGCTTTCTGAATTGATTGTTGTACCTGGTGACAAACCTTCATGCATAAGGATGCTCAAGTCCCTCTGCAGAGCAAAGGATGCAACTTTTTAACATTCAAGTATTTTTTTAAAATGTTACTACAACCAAAGAGTATAAACTTTATATTTACGAACATTCTATTTCATTTGACAGACCATTACCCACTCACTCAATGTATCAATGTTCATCTGCAAAGTTTTACAGTCCTCCACTCACTTGGTTCCGCTAACCATCTTAGTGTCACATGCAAACTTTGACACCCTACATTTGGTTCAAACTCCAAATCATCTGTACCAATTGTAAATAATTGCAGCTCCAATACCGATCCCTGAGGCACACTACTTGTCAATGATTGCCAGCCAGAACAATACTCATTTATCCCCACACTTTGCTTCCTATTAGTCAATCAATCTTCTACCCGTTACACCATGCACCCTTATATTATGCAACAGCCTCTTGCACAGTACCTTGTTGATAGTTTTTGGAAATCCAGCTACACCACATCCACTGGGTCCCCGTTGTCCACCTTGTTTGAAATGTCTTCAAAGAATTCGAAAAGATTGGTCAAGCATGATCTGCCCTTCATGAACCCATGCTGTGACTGTACAATGGGACAATTTATATCAAGGTTCTGCTGGGCACAAAGATTTGCTGTCCATCAGGGCTCTGTTCATACTGTATAATTGCTGCTCCAACCTTGGCTGTAGCTGCATTGGTCATTGTTAGTGTCTGGAGTCCTTGCACTCCATCTGTATCATTGTTGGTCAGCTGAATTGCTCCCCCCTGTGTAAAAGCAATGTCTTGTCCACTGCTAGTCTGATAGATGGGTGTCTGCATTGTCATTGTAGTAATGGTTCAGACAGACTCTTCTTCTGATTTCTCCTCATCGATTTCTTGGCACACTGGGGGATCAGAAAAAAAGTTCATTCAGGATTTTCCTGTATGAAGGCCGTCTCGATAGAATTTCTCTACGTTTCTGAGAGTCAGTCATGCTATCCACAGATTCCTGGGAATCCTCATTTTCAAGTATAGTAGAAATCTGAACAGTCTGAACTTGAGGGGACTGTATGACTGAGGACTGAGCTGCTTGGATAACTCCTTGGACTTAAACAGTCTGCCCATTCGGCAATTGCACTAAAGTTACTGCTGGACTTGTTGTTGATTGGATCCCAGGCATGGTTACCTGCATGGTCACATTAGATGTTAATGATCTTGATGAAGGGACTGGGAGCATTCTAACGAAGTTTGCTGATGATACGAAGTTAGGTGGACAGGCAGGTAGTACTGAGGAAGTGGGGAGGCTGCAGAAGGATCTAGACAGTTTGGGAAAGTGGTCCAGGAAATGGCTGATGGAATTCAATGTGAGAAAATGCGAGGTCTTGCACTTTGGAAAAAAAGAATACAAGCATGGGCTACTTTCTAAATGGTGAGAAAATTAATAAAGCCAAAGTACAAAGGGATCTGGGAGTGCTAATCGAGGATTCTCTAAAGGTAAACATGCAAGTTGAATCCGTGATTAGGAAAGCGAATGTGATGTTGTCATTTATCTCAAGAGGGTTGGAATATAAAAGCAGCGACGTGTTACTGAGACCTTAAGAACCTCTGGCTAGGCCCCATTTGGAGTACTGTGTCCAGTTTTGGACCCCATACCTCAGGAAGGACATACTGGCACTGGAGCGTGTCCAGCGGAGATTCACACGGATGATCCCTGGAATGGTAGGTCTAACATACGAGGAATGGCTGAGGATCCTGGGATTGTATTCATTGGAGTTTAGAAGGTTAAGGGGAGATCTAATAGAAACTTACAAGATAATACATGGCTTGGAAAGGGTGGACTCTAGGAAATTGTTTCCATTAGGCGAGGAGACTAGGATCGGTGGGCACAGCCTTAGAATTAGAGGGGATCAATTCAGAACAGAAATGCGGAAACATTTCTTCCGCCAGAGAGTGGTGGGCCTGTGGAATTCATTGCCTTGGAGTGCAGTGGAGGCTGGGACGCTAAATGTCTTCAAGACAGAGATTAATACATTCTTGATGTCACAAGGAATTAAGGGCTACGGGGAGAATGCGGGTAAGTGGAGTTGAAATGCCCATCAGCCATAATTAAATGGCGGAGTGGACTCGTTGGGCCGAATGGCCTTACTTCCACTCCTATGTCTTATGGTCTAATTTGATCACTTTCCTCAGATATCCATTGCCGTGTATGCCTTTTAATACAGTCCTTCCTTTTCACTGGAATAGATCTTTGTAAAATGTCTTTGAAAATCTTCCACTGCCCATCAACCTCCCACCATAAAATTTTTGTTTCCAGTCTACTTTATCCAGATTTTCTCTCATTCTATTGTAGTTCCCAGTGGTGAAACACAGGACCCAGTTATTAGATTTTATTTTCACACTTTCCATATGCATTCTAATTCAACCATACAGTGATCACTTCTTCCCAGGGGATCCGTAACTCTGAAGTCATTAATTATTCCTGCCTCATTGCACAGTGCCAGATCTTGCTCCCTTGTCAGTTCCATTTCATACTGTTCAAGAAAACTATCATGAATACACTTAATGAACTCCTCAAGGCTACCTTGACTGAGCTGGTTTGACCAATCTACATGTAGATTAAAATCACCCACGATAATAGCTGTACCATTTGTACAGGCATTAGTTATGTATTTGTTTATTGCCCATGCCAATGTGATGTAATTATTTGGTGGCCTATACACTACGCCTATCAGTGACTTTCTTGTTAGAATTTTGAATGCATCATTCCAGTTTCTCCTAATGTATGACAATAACAACAACTACTTGCATTGTATGGAACTTTCACAATGGCAAATCTCCTAAGTTGCTTCATGGATGATCAAAACGTTGATTAAAGAGAATGATTTTAAAATACATCTTAAAAGGGGGATAGAGAAGGTTAGCAAGTCTATTCCACAGATTTCTGCCCTTGACAGCTCCAACTGTGGAGTGATGCAGGTGGAGTGGGTTGGAAAGGGAACGTGCAAAAGGGAGGAGCGCAAGCAATGCATAAAGTCTTAAGGACAGAGGAGGTTCCAATCTCAGTCTGTCTATCATAGCGAGTACGGCTGCCTCATGGCCTTTGAAGTATTGCAACAGGTCTATGCATGTCATGACTATAGTGCTAAAAGAGATTTCTGCTGTCTTAAACAGAGTGACAGATCTTGTATTGTGGGCTTATGCAACGTCACTGATCTCTACCAAACATGTACGAGGTAGAGTCAGGGCAATAATAAGATGCTGCAACAGGAGGGGAACAGATAACTCCATACAAAACCCTACTACTTCTCACCTATTTTCACCTCCAAAACTGAGGGAGTTCCAGAAAAGCACCTTTATATTCCACCACAACACTTTATCCCACAATCGTGGTATAGGGCTGTGCACAATAAAGAGTGGAACAGACTGTATTGGGACCCAGAATCACTTGGTAAAGACTAAAATCATCTGCGTATTGAGAGCCCCACCACATTGTATGCGTTTTCTATTGTTTTTACTCGGTTCCTGACTTCCCTTGTTTTCCCTAATGAACCTGTTCAAAGTTGTTTTTACAGACATCTGCACCATCTGTGAATTGGACCCAGGCCTCCCCGTCCAAGATTCGGGATATTTTCACCACATCACTCGGAAGACTTCGCGACGAATGGTGGGTAAGTTTGGTCGCTTATTTAATAGTTGTAAATTTAAAGTTTTCCTTTTTAAAAAAAAAGCGGTAGCAGACCTGGAAGGCGTGCTAGGTTACCTGGGTAAGGTTTTTTCTCCCCTTATTTAAAGGCGGGCTCCGAGTTTTAGGCCTCAGTCTCTCGGAAGACTTCGCGACGACTGGTGGGTAAGTTTGGTCGCTTATTTAATAGTTGTAAATTTAAAGTTTTCCTTTTTAAAAAAAAAGCGGTAGCAGACCTGGAAGGCGTGCTAGGTTACCTGGGTAAGGTTTTTTCTCCCCTTATTTAAAGGCGTAGGCGAGTCACCCGAGGCACTACACGAGTAGTGCCTCCCACCCTTCCACCTCCTCTAACCTAATAATAAGACCAATTGTGACTAGCGGGTAAGTGCTGCATTTTCCTTGTTTGTTTCTTTAGATTTAGTTGGTTTTTGTTTTTTTTAAGGAAAGCTTACTTTTAGAGGGATGGCAGTGCAGAGAGGGCAATGTTCCTCTTGCAAAAAGTATGAGGTGAGGGAAGCCATTAGCGTCCCTGCTGAGTACACTTGCAAGAAGTGCACCCATCTCCAGCTCCTCCAAACCCGTGTTAGGGAACTGGAGCTGGAGTTGGATGAACTGCGGATCATTCGGGAGGCAGAGGAGGTCATAGATCGGAGCTTTAGGCAAGTAGTTACTCCGAACGTTCAAGATAGATGGGTGATAGTGAGGGGGAGTGGGAGGAGGAAGCCAGTGCAGGGACCCCCTGCGGTCATTCCCCTCAAGAACAAGTATACCGTTTTGGATACTTGTGGGGGGGATGACTTACCAGGGGCAAGCAACGAGGTTCAGGCCTCTGGCACGGAGCCTGGCCCCGTTGCTCAGAAGGGTAGGGTGGAGAAAGGTAGAGCAATAGTTCTTGGGGACTCGATAGTGCGGGGTACAGACAGACGGTTTTGTGGGGGCGACAGGGACTCACGTTTGGTATGTTGCCTCCCAGGTGCAAGGGTACGTGATGTCGCTGATCGTGTTTTCCGGGTCCTTAAGGGGGAGGGGGAGCAGCCCCAGACCGTGGTCCACGTTGGCACCAACGATATAGGTAGGAAGAAGGGTGAGGATGTCAGACAGGCTGACAGGGAGCTAGGTTGGAAGCTCAGAGTTAGAACAAACAGAGTTGTAGTCTCTGGTTTGTTACCCGTGCCACGTGATAGAGAGTCAAGGAATAGGGAGAGAGAGCAGTTAAATGCGTGGCTACAGGGATGGTGCAGGAGGGAGGGATTCCGGTTTCTGGACAACTGGGGTCCTTTCTGGGGAAGGTGGGACCTCTATAAAAAGGATGGGCTACACCTGAACCTGAGGGGCACCAGTGTCCTTGGGGGGAGGTTTGCTAGTGCTCTTTGGGAGGGTTTAAACTAACTCCGCGGGGGCATGGGAACCAGGACTGTAGCTTTAGGGTACAGGACCTTGAGTGTAGGGAGGTTAAGAAAAATGCAGCGATCTCTAAGGAGGGTGCCTGTAACCAGAAAGGAGGATTGAAGTGTGTATACTTCAATGCCAGAAGTATAAGGAATAAGGTAGGTGAACTTGCAGCGTGGGTTGGTACCTGGGACTTCGATGTTGTGGCCATTACAGAGACGTGGGTAGAACAGGGACAAGAATGGCTGTTGCACGTTCCAGGGTTCAAATGTTTTAGTAGGATCAGACATGGGGGTAAAAAAGGGGGAGGCGTGGCATTACTTGTCAAAGACAGTATCACAGCAGTGGAATGGACGATGGAAGAGGACTTGCCATCTGAGGTAGTTTGGGCTGAGGTTAGAAATAGGAAAGGTGAGGTCACCCTGTTAGGTGTTTTCTACAGGCCTCCTAATAGTCCTAGAGAAGTAGAGGATAATATTGCGAGGATGATTCAGGAAAAGAGTGAAGGTAGCAGGGTGGTTGTTATGGGGGACTTTAACTTCCCAGATATTGACTGGGAGAGCTATAGCTCGAGTTCATTAGATGGGTCGGTGTTTGTACAATGTGTGCAGGAGGGTTTCCTGACACAATATGTCGACAGGCCAACAAGAGGGGAGGCTATATTGGATTTGGTTCTAGGTAATGAACCAGGCCAGGTGTTAGACTTGGAGGTAGGTGAGCACTTCGGGGACAGTGACCACAACTCGGTGACTTTTACTTTAGTGATGGAGAGGGATAATCGTGCGCCGCAGGGCAAGAGCTATAGCTGGGGGCAGGGAAATTATGATGCAGTGAGGCATGACTTAGGTTGTGTGGATTGGAAAAACAGGCTTCAAGAGAAGAACACTAATGAGATGTGGGGATTGTTCAAGGAGCAGCTACTGCGTGTCCTCGATAGGTATGTACCAGTCAGGCATGGTGTAAAGGGCCTTGTGAGGCAGCCGTGGTTTAGTAAGGAATTGGAGTCCCTTGTGAAAGGGAAGAAGGCGGCATATGTAAAGATGAGGCGTGAAGGTTCAGTAGGGGCGATTGAGAGTTATAAGGTAGCCAGGAAGGAGCTAAAGAGGGAGCTAAGAAAAGCGAGAAGGGGACATGAAAAGTCTTTAGCTGGTAGGATTAGGGAAAACCCAAAGGCTTTCTATAGGTATGTCAAGAATAAAAGGATGACTAGGGTAGGTATCGGTCCAGTCAAGGATAGTAGTGGGAAGTTGTGTGTGGAGGCGGAGGAGATTGGAGAGACATTAAATCAGTACTTTTCATCAGTATTCACTCAGGAACAGGACACTGTTGCTGATGTGAATATGGAATCACAAATAATTAGAATGGATGCCCTGGAAATATGCAGGGAAGAGGTTTTGGGAATATTGGAAAGGATGAATATAGATAAGTCTCCTGGGCCTGATGGCATTTACCCCAGGATCCTATGGGAAGCTAGGGAGGAGATAGCAGAGCCATTGGCCTGGATTTTTATGTCGTTATTGTCAACGGGAATAGTACCAGAGGACTGGAGGATAGCGAATGTGGTCCCATTGTTCAAGAAAGGGAGTAGGGATAGCCCTAGTAACTATAGGCCAGTGAGTCTGACTTCAGTGGTGGGCAAAGTCTTAGAGAGAATGGTAAGGGATAAGATTTATGAACATCTGGGTAGGAATAACGTGATCAGGGATAGCCAGCATGGTTTTGTGAAGGGCAGGTCGTGCCTCACAAACCTTATTGAGTTCTTTGAGAAGGTGACTAAGGAAGTGGATGAGGGTAAAGCAGTAGATGTTGTGTATATGGATTTTAGTAAGGCGTTCGATAAGGTTCCCCATGGTAGGCTAATGCTAAAACTTCGGAGGTATGGCATTGAGGATACATTAGAGGTTTGGATTAGGAATTGGCTGGCTGGAAGGAGACAGAGGGTAGTAGTTGATGGATTATGTTCATCTTGGAGCGCAGTTACTAGCGGTGTACCACAAGGATCTGTTTTGGGACCATTGCTTTTTGTTATCTTTATAAATGATCTAGAGGAAGGACTTGAAAGCTGGGTAAGCAAGTTTGCGGATGACACGAAAGTCGGTGGAGTTGTGGATAGTGAGGAAGGAAGTGGTAGGTTACAGCGGGATATAGATAAGTTGCAGAGCTGGGCGGAAATGTGGCAAATGGAATTCAATGTAGCTAAGTGCGAAGTCGTTCACTTTGGTAGGAATAACAAGATGATGGATTACTGGGCTAATGGTAGGCTACTTGGTAGTGTGGATGAGCAGAGGGATCTTGGTGTCTATGTACACAGATCTCTGAAAGTTGCCACCCAGGTAAATAGTGCTGTGAGGAAGGCATATGGTGTACTGGGCTTTATTGGCAGAGGAATTGAGTTCCGGAGTCCTGAGGTCATGTTGCAGTTGTATAAGACTCTGGTGCGGCCTCATCCGGAGTATTGTGTGCAGTTTTGGTCGCCATACTATAGGAAGGATGTGGAAGCTTTAGAACGAGTGCAGAGGAGGTTTACCAGGATGTTGCCTGGAATGGTGGGAAGATCGTATGAGGAAAGGCTGAGGCACTTGGGGCTGTTCTCATTGGAGAAGAGAAGGTTTAGGGGAGATCTGATAGAAGTGTATAAGATGATTAGGGGTTTAGATAGGGTAGATACTAAGAACCTTTTACCGCTAATGGAGTCAGGTGTTACTAGGGGACATAGCTTTAAATTAAGGGGTGGTAGGTATAGGACAGATGTTAGGGGTAGATTCTTCACACAGCGGGTTGTGAGTTCATGGAATGCCCTGCCCGTATCAGTGGTGAACTCTCCTTCTTTATGTTCATTTAAGCGGGCATTGGATAGGCATTTGAAAGTTATTGGGCTAGTATAGGTTAGGTAGGACTCGGTCGGCGCAACATCGAGGGCCGAAGGGCCTGTACTGCGCTGTATCCTTCTATGTTCTATGTTCTATGTTCTATCACAAGGCATCGACTCCAACTTCCTTGTCCCTCAATGTTTCTGTTGCTGAGCTGCTGAATCCCGCCTCAATCAACACAGCAATTGGGAGGAAGCGGCGGAACTGGAGGACAGAGCAGCGTCCGGTCCTCCAACCAGTTTGAGTGAGAAGCGAAACCAATGCATTCTCGGGAGTGAACGCTTCAGGATTGGTCAGAAAGCAAACTGTTTTGCAGGATTTATCATTCTCACGACATAGTGGAGCATTATCCCCTCACATAAAACAATGTGAGGTTTCAAAAAAATCGTTAAGATGTAAATCTGACAACATAGTTAAAATGTAAATCTGACAATGTACATATTTCCAATCGATTAACAGAATTCGAGTAACAAACTTATTTTCAAACTTCCAGAACGATTGCTAATTTACATACCTGGCCGGTATGGTTAAGTTGGACCAAAAAATCTACTTGTATATGAACCATCTCAATGACTGTAAGTCGACAGAGCAATTGTCAATGTCTAAAATGTCTCCCTTGATTCTGTGCAGTTATGAATATTCTCTATAACTTCACTGATAACCTCCGACGCACGCGCGGTTTGGTTTCTATGAAGGGTCACATTAACCAGGACACGGCGAGACATGGAGCAGCTTTCTCCGGGTGCGGCTACGTTCGGCTTCAGCGAGCGGCGTATGGGAGAAAGGAGCATAGTGAATTCACAAGACGCGGACAGGTGACAAAACCCGAACAAGATCCTCCAGGCCCGGATAAGGAGATGGTGGTCTCTGTCGGGAAAGTGGCCCAGGGACACGGCCGCCATTTGTTTGAGGGAAGGTCAATGTGCAGGAGGGCGGGGCTATCGGGGTCTATACAATCGGAGGAAAGACCCACCTTAGATTACTTCATTAAAGGCATGAATGCACACGATGGATTTTTCTTAACATCAGCAATTGTTTAATACTCACTTACAGGTTTTTAATTACATATTTTTGAAGCATTTAATTCACATTCAATCATTTGCAATGGGGGAATTTGAACCTGCGTCCAGAGAACATTTGCTGAGTTTCTGGATAAATTGTCTCACATAATGCCACTAGGCCATCACTTCACCTGCTCACAGTTTGCGCATCCCAGTGCAACATGAATCAAAACTCTTTCTTCCTGCACAATTGTTCGATCTTGCACTCTGGTGATATTACTTAGTAACTCTCCATGTGGTATCTCTCAGTGTGTGGGTCTAATTGTTGCCTCTGTCAGTGTTCCTCGCTCTTGCAGCTACTCCAGATCCTGAGCAAACAGAATTCTCCACTCCAGAGAGACGATGGAGACTGGGACGTTCCAGATTTTTGTGGGACTCAGTGCCTTTGACATGTGCAGCCCTCACTGCATCAGTCTAATTTCCCATTCTGTCTATCTGTCTTTAGGTACTCAGGAACGTCCTGACCTAATAGAGTTCCCAGCTGCTGGGTGTCTCATCCATCCCTCATTGAAAATGGTTTGTCAGCCAGAGAGACACAGGGCAGGGAGATCAGAGCCTTCAATAAATCCTGCAGTGGGGTAAGATCACTCACAGTGCACAGATCAGAGAGCAATGAGAGGGCTCCAAACATCAGCTAACAGGACATGACATAGCTATAGTGCTGGAGGGGGAGCACAGTTCAGACATACCCCAGGTTCAGTCACCGCCCTTACTGCAAGTTTTGTTCTACCACGACAACATTGGGAGTGTCACAGTTATCAGTCCAAGCCTGTGCTGTCTTAGTGAGCATCAGTACAAAAGAGGGGAAAGCAGGCCTTCCACGAGAGGGTGAGAATGCTGTCTGGAAATGTTCCATTCTGTGTTCCCTCTCCCACACTGTATCTATGGCATGTCTTGTGGACCAGTGTCTTCAATCATTCTAATGCCAAAAACAGTTCCTATCTTGTACTTTCCTCCCCTCTCACCAATCACTTCATACATTTGAAACCTGCTCCAGTCCAGATGACCATCCATATCTCTCTAACTTACTTCAGTCTCGAGAACATGCCTTGTCTCGATAGACCACTCCCCCAATAACCCAAGACTTAGGGTCTGTTTCTGTGCTGCATGACTCTCCCGCCGAAGTCATCAATGCTGACCAGATTTCCTGAACTGAATGAGCTGCATGTCCCTGCATTTGGCCCATGGCCCTTCAAACCTTCTCCCTTCCATGTTCCTGCCCAAATGTCTTTTCCATGTTGTAATTGTTCTTGTTTCTCCCATGTGCCACTGGTAGTCTGTTCAGTGTATGAACCGTCCTCTGTGGAAAATGTTGCCGCTCAGCTCCCTAAATAAATCTTTGCTATCGGTCACTTCTCAGGCCTTACCCAGTTTGCTGTTTGATACAACCCCTCCCAGACATAGAGTCCTCTCGGACATTACCAATCCTGCTGTTGGACACAACTCCTCCCTAACATAGACTCCCCTCGGACATTACCCATCCTGCTGTGGGACACAATACCACTCCAGTACAGAATCTTTCGGGCCTTACCCATCCTGAAGTGGGACACAACACCTCCCTGGTACAGACTCCCCTTGGGACATACCCATCTTGCTGTGGGACACAACCCCTCCCCGGTGCAGGCTGCCCTTTAGACCTTAACCATCCTGAAGTGGGACACAATCCCTCATCGGTACAGATGGCCCTCGGGCCTTACCCATTCTGCTGTGGGACTGAACTCCTCCCTGGTACAGACTCCCTTCAGGCCTTACCCATTCTGCTGTGGGACACAACCCCTCCCTGATACAGACTCCCCTGAGGCCTTACCCATCCTGCTGTGGGACTGAACTCATCCCCGGTAAAGTCTAATCTTGAGCCTTACCCACCCTGCTGTTGGACACAACCCCATCTTGGGTATAGTTTTCCCTCTGACCTTGCCCATCCTGCTGTGGGACACATTCCATCCCCAGTACAGACTGTCCTCGGGCCTTACCCATCTTGCTGTGGGACTGAACTCCTCCCCTGTACAGTCTACCCTTGAGCTTTACCCATCCTACTTTGGGATGCATACCCTCCCTGGTACAGATTACCCTCTGGCCTTAAACTTAACCATCCTGCTGTGGGACACAACCCCTCCCAGGAACAGACTCCCCTTGGGCCTTAACCGTCTGGCTGTGGGACACAACCCTTCCCGGTACAGTCTACCTTTGAGCCTTACCTGTCCTGCTTTGGGTTGCATACCCTCCCCGGTACAGAGTACACTCGGGCCTCGCCCTTCCTGCTGTGAGGCACAATCCCTCCCCGGTACAGAGTCTCATCTGGCCTTAATCATCCTGCTGTGGGGCACAACCCCTCCCTGGTGCAATCTGCCCTCGGGCCTTACCCATCCTGCTTGGTACACAGCCCCTCTATGGTACAACTCACCTCAGGCCTTACCAAACCTGCTGTGGGACGCAGACCCTCCATGGTACAGAAGACCTTCGGGCCTTACCCATCCTGCTGAAGGACACAACCACATGGGTACAGAGTCCCCTCGAGTCTTACTCATCTTCTGAGGGACACAACCCCTCTCCGGTACAGAATACCTTCGGGCTTTACCCATCCTGCCGTGGGACACAACCCCTCCCCGGTAAAGTCTCCGCTTGGGTCTTCCCCATCCTGCTGTGGGACACAGCCACTCCCCAGTACAGACTTCCCTCGGGCCTTATCCACCCTGCTATGGGACACAACCCCTCTATGGGTTGGACTCCCCTCAGGTCTTACCCATTCTGTTGTGGGACACAACCCCTCCCTGGTGCAGTCTCCCCTGGGGCCTTACCTATCCTGCTGTGGGACACAACCTGTCCCCAGTACAGACTTCCCTTGGGCCTTCCCCATCCTGCTGTGGGACACATTCTCCCCTGTACAGATTCACATCCGGCCTCACCCACCCTAACGTGGGACACATTGCCTCCCCGTACGGATTTCCCTCAGACATTACCCATCCCGAGTCCAGACTTGTCCAAGGCCTTGCCCATCCTGCTGTGGGGCACGACTATTTCCCGGTACAGACTCCCCTAGGGTCTTCCCCATCCTGCTGTGGGACACAACCCCCTCCCCCGGTGCAGACTCCCCTCGGGCCTTACCCATCCTGCTGTGGGACAGGTTGACAATTGTTTTGAAGAGAATCCCTCCAGTGTGGAAACAGACCCTTGGTCCAGCAAGTCCACACCGACCCACGATATATACCCTGCTCAAAATAGCTTCAAAATACATAGAAACAGTGATCACTGAATTGGTTAAAAACTCCGCAGTTACATTGGGCAGTTTAAAAGTCTCGTTGTATTGGTGATATATTCCTTTTCTTCAAACAGGTAACATTTTTATTAAAGCAGCAGATGTTCATTGTGAGAGTGTCTCTGTTAAACTAGAATCTGTTCTGTTCTCTGTGTAACAGGCTGTTGTTTGTGTGTGCGATGGACTGTCACTAATAGTGTAATTGACCTGGGAGTGCTTGATCAGGTTTCCTTTGTAAATTTAGTGATCAGGGAACTACACATCCGCTCTTCTTAGCGAAAATAAAGAATCATTTCTCAACGAAAAAACGGCACATCACAAAGCTATGTCATGGATTTCTGGCACACACCACCGACCAGTGTATCTGGTAAGTCTGTTTCCTGAATAATTCTGAACTCGATCTGTAACTCTGAAAATATCTGGATGGCTTTTCAGTTGGTTGCGAATTCAGCCTCTTTGTTCTGAGCTGTTTTGATGCAGGCGGTGGCTTCATTCGGTCTCTGCCAAGCTTGTTTTCCCCTTCTGCTATGATTCTGGGAGATTCCTTTCTGCAGATTAGAATATTCAGTGACTGAGCATTGATTGATTTTGACTCTAACAGAGCAGTGGCCTTGTTTTCAGTTAATTATTCACTTTCCATTTCCTGGTTGTGTTGAACGTTACAGAAACAGGCTCTGAGCAATGTTTCCATTCACTTGTGTTGGAGTCACTGACAGCCACGAGGTCAGTCAGTTTCAGGCTGATGGATCAGTTTCTCTGTCCTATTAGATGGTGGCCACTTGCTCAGTTTCCGATGGCTCACATCAGTGTCAGGCCATCAGCTGCTGAAACCTTGCATCCAGCATTTGTTCCCTCTCACCATGACTACGCCAATACAGTCCCAGCTTGTCTCCCACAGTCTACCTCCATATACTCATGATCACCTCAGATTCTACTGTCAGTATCCTTACAGCAAGTCACGTAGTTTATCCACCTCCATTTCACACTGCTCTACATTACATTCAGTCCAAATGCAATTTCAGATTTCCATTCATTGCGATTAAATACACCCATGATCTTGTCCTGTCCAAACATCCAGGTTCCATCAGGTAGGTGGGTGTCCACGTGGTTGGGTTGGAGCAACAGCAGGACCCACTGAGGAGCATACAGGGGACAAAGATGGGGTTGGATACGGGATGTTTAAGGAGAGAGAGCTGGTGTATTGTTGGGAATAGCTTCTCAGGAGTAGCACAGCGGTAGCCAGGTCTATAGCACCACAACTCAATGGCCTGAGTTATCGGGAGAGTTTAGACAAGCTGGGACATTTTTCTTCAGAACACAGGAGACATATGGGAGATCTTAGAGAAATGTATATGATCATGAGAGGCATGGATAGGGTGGATGTATTCAGTCTTTTTCCCAGGCTTGAAGAATTGAGGACTAGAGGGCATCAGTTTAAGGTTAGAGGGGAAAGAATAAAAGGGAACGTTAGCAGCAACTGTTTTACAGAGATGCTGATGCACATATGGAATGAGCTGTCAATGGAAGTGGCTGAGGCAGGTATATTAACAACATTTAAAAGGCATTTGGACAAATACATGGATAGGAAAGGATTAGAAGGATATGGGGCATGGGGGGGGGGGGGTGGAAATGGGGTTGCCATGGATGGACATTATGGTTGCCAGGGATCAGTCATCCCCTAGGGCCTGTCTCTGTGCTGGAAGACTCTATGTCTCTGTAACTGACTCTGCTGTAGAACAAGATCGGGCAAACTCCAAGGGAGCAAAAATGGGAGGAGAGCCATTAGTTGGGGACATAGACAGGTGTTACTGTGGCTGCGTCCAAGACTCCAGGATGGGGTGTTGTCTCCCTGACACCTGGGTCAAGGACATCTCTGAGCATTTGCATGAAATTCTGAATTGGGAGAATGGGAGGCCAGAGGTCATGGTGCACATTGCTACCCACGACACGGGTAGAAAGAGGGATGAGTTCCTGAGGAGTAAGCACAGGAAGTAGGAAATGACTGAAAAGTAGGACCTTGAGGGGACTAATCGCTGCATTACCACCAGTCCCATGTGCTTGTGAGACAAGGAATTGAAAGATAGCAGAGATGAATGCATGGCTGAAGAGCTGGTACAGGGACAAGGTTACAGGATCTTGGATCATTGGGACCTCTTCTGGAGCAGGGGTGACCTGAACCACAGGGGAACCAATATCCTCACAGGGAGGCTTGCTCCTGCTACAAGGGAAGGGTTTAACCTAGAATGGCAAGGTCGTGGGAACCACAGCAGCAGGGCAGCACATGGGGGGGGGGGGGGGGGAAGGAATGTCGGAAGATGTAAACGGGTCAATCAGAAAGGGAATATGGAGAAATGAACACCATAGTACGAATGGGCTGATTGTGTTAATTTCAATACCAGGCGCAACATAGCTAAGGTAGTTAAGCTCAGATCCGATAGTGTGGCCATTCCAGAGATTTGGTTCAGAGAAGGACAGGACTGGCTGCTCAGTATTCCAGGATTTCATTGTTTCAGACGAGATGGAGAGGAGGTAAAAGAGGTGGAGGAGTTGCATTACCAATCGGGGGAATGTTACGTCTGCACTCAGGATATACTGGAGGGGCTCGCCCACTGAGGCAACGTGGATAAGAAGGATGCAGTTGATGGGATTATACAATAGGGCCCTCAATCTGCCAACGATACCTCGAGGTATAAATATCTCGGCAGATTATGGAAAGAGGCAATAACAACAGAGTTCTCAAAGTGACTTTAACTTCCCCAACATTTGCTGGCACTTTTTCAGAGCAAGAGGCTTAGATGATGCAGAGTTTGTTAAGTGCATCCAAGAGGGTTTCTTGAAATAGTAATGGAAAGGAGGGGAAGGGGCCATAGTGGACCTTATATTGCTGAATGAGCCTGACCAGGTGACTGACCTTTCAGTGGGAGACCATTTTGGAAACAGTGATCACAACTTAAGTTTTTTTTAAGGTATCTCTGAATAAGGATACGGACAGGATCATGAGGGATGTTTCTAAACTATGGGATTGCAAATGATGTCAGTATTAGGCAGGAGCTAGGGAGTGTTAATTGGGAGGCGCTATCATCAGACAATGCCACATTGGACACGTCTGATTAAAGGCCAGCTGATCGAAGTTCACGACCAGCATGTTCCAGGAGGGAGGAGGAACAAGGCTGGTAATGTAAGGGCCCCTTGGATAACGAGGGAGGCCGGGAATGTAGTCAAAAGGGAAAAAAAAACAAGCCTATGCAAATTTTGGGAAGCTAGAATTGGACATGGCATGTGAGGAATGTAAAAAACAAAAGCTCAAAGGAACCCAAACAGGGAATGAGCAGAGCAAGGAGGGGCCATGCCCTGCACAAGTAGGGTTAAAGTGAATCCCAAATCGTTCTGGAGATAATTACCCACAAGAGGATATGAACATGGATCGTTACAGTGCAGTACAGGCCTTTTGGCCCTCAATGTTGCACCGACCTGTGAAAATAATCTGATGCCTATCTAACCTATACCCTTCCAATATTACCCATATGCATGTCCAATGCCCATTTAAATGCCCTTTGCGTCAGCAATTCTACTATTGTTGCAGGCAGGCGTTCCACACGCCTACTGCTCTCTGAGTGAAGAAAGTACCCTAATATCTGTCCTAAATCTATCCCCCTCAATTTAAAGCTATGTCCTTTCATGTTAGCCTTCACCATTCGCAGAAAAAATAACTCTCCCTGTCCACCGTATCTAACCCTCTGATTATCTTATACATCTCAATTAAGTCACCTCTCGACCTTCTTCTCTCCAACTAAAACAGCCTCCATTCCCTCAGCCTTTCCTTGTCAGATCTTCCTTTCATACCAAGCAATATCCCAGTAAATCTCTTCTGAACCCTTTCCACAGCTTGCACATAACTAGGAAGAATGTCGGGCCAGTCAAGACTAAAGGAAGGAACTTGTGCTTGAAATCAGTGGAAGTGGGCGAGATCCTAAATAATTACTTTGCATCGGCATTCACCCAGGAAAAGGATATAGAGGATACTGAGATTTGTGTGGAGCATGCTAATGTGCTCGGGCATTTTTGAGGTTGGGACAAAAGCGTTGGATTTAGTGAAGAGCATTAAAGTGGATTAATCCTGAGGGCCCGATGGTATCTACCCCAGATTATTGAGAAAGGCAAGACAGGAGATTTTTGGGGCCCTGGCCAAGATTTTTGAATCCTCCCTAACCACTGGAAAGGTCGCAGAGGACTGGTGAGTAGCTTATGGTGTTCCTATCTTCAAGAAGGGAAATAGGGACAATCCAGGAAATTATACCCCGGTGAGTCTCACCTCAGTAGTTGGGAAGCTTTGGACATAATTCTTACGGATAGGATTGATGCGCCTTTGGTAAAGAATGACCTAATTAGGGACAGTCAGCGCAGCGCCATGAGATGCACAGGGTTGACGGTCAAAATGTTTTACCCAGAGCTGCAATATCTTTACTAGAGAATGTGCATTTAAGGTGAGAGGGGGAGAGCTCAAAGGAGATGTGAGGGCGAATATGTTTTCCACACAGTGTGGTAGGAATCTGGAACATGCTGCCAGGGATGGTGGAGGAGGCAGATATGAGAGGGGTGTTTCAGGGGTTTTTGGGTAAGCATGCGAATATGCAAGGACATGGAACAAAGATAGGCAGAAAGGATGAGTTTAATTTGGTGTCACATTCCTCACAACATTATGGGCTGAAGGGCCTGTTGCTGTGCTGTACTGTTCTTTATTGTGTTTCTTTTGTTACAACATGATGGTGAACCCCTCTGTTAATTAAACTAAACACCCAGAAACGTTCACCTCACCACGTAATCTGATAAAGTCTGAGTGACAGAAAACTCACAAATTCCACTATTTAAAGAAAATAGCATCTATTTATTTTTAACTCGAAAAGTGAATATTAAACAACTATTCATAAATCTAAGCTCCCCCTTTCTCTTCACTGCTTATTATCTGCCTCCAGCTCTATAACTATACGTTATTTCAATAAGACACTTGTTAAAATTACATCAACTTAATTTCAAACCCACACATGACTCGTGTCTTTTGTGTCTTTCTGCTTCTGGCTGAGGATCTCCCTGGGTCATTGTCTTCTTTTGCTCTGAATATGTTTTATATGAAAAGGTACTCTTTGATTGAGAGACTTTCCTAATTTCTTGGCGAGCAAGATGTTAACTCTCCCAGACAGCAGTTACTCTCTGACCAGTTTTTAAAATGTCCACATTTTATACGCCCCCATCAGATCATCTCATTGGCTTGATGGTGGCAAAACAATAAATTCAAACTCAATTGGGCTTTGGAATCTTGGGATATAATTTAAACTGATATGTTAAATTTGAAACAGCAACTAACTCAGGTCTATATTACACAACCAAATGTTACATTTGTTTGTTTTCCCAGTACACTCTGGGATTGCTGGCCAGTCATAGACAGTACACTGGTGCTTGTAAGCTCTCAGTGCAGAAGAGTGTTCTCTCCCTCTTAAAGATTTAGCACACACCTTCATCTTTATAACACTTTGAGCATTACCTTATCAGCAAGTTCATCTATTAAAGTGACAAGTGGCAGATTGTTTACATGACCTTTTTGGCTTCATATTTCAATTTCAACATAAAACAATGGCTTGTGTTTGAGAGAGGATCATGTTGCTGTGTGCAACAGACTGTCACTAATCAGATTATGCTCCCGAAAACGCAGATTTCCTTTGTCTGTACATTCTGCATGAAGTGATTTAAACACCTGGAAAGGGATTTGGTTTTCCAATGTGGTTTCCATCAATGCACTTATTGGAACCTCAGGCAGACAGATGGACACAGATGGGGGCAAATTTATTTTCCTCACTGAAGGAAGCACACGCTGCCATCAGAGTGTTTGTAACAGAAGGGCACTGACTCATTCCTGGGCGTGGAGGTTGGTTACAAAGTGGGACTAAGTGGGTGAGTACTGCATGTGATAAGAGGTGTTTTTATTGAACTGGATATTATTATCAAAGAGATTGGCAGGGTTGCTGTTGGCAGCTGTCTCTGCTGATAGGAATCTCCAACAATGGGTCCCAGTCTCAGGACTGGAGAGCAGCCTGAGTGACTGAGACAAGGAGAAATGACTTCACTCAAACACCTGGGAATCTGTGATCATTTCCACCTCAAGGACGGACTCACTGACTCCATTCCAGAGAATAGTTTGCAATGTTTGTGATACTAAATGGATCAAAAGATGTTGCAGGAACTGGGTGAGTTCTGAAAAGTTAACGATGATGTTACTAAAATGCTGTGGCTGCTGGAAATTTGAAACAGACTGGCAGCTAATGTAGAGAGAGAGAGAAGCAGAGTTCATGTTTTGCATTAGATTAGATTAGATTACTTACAGTGTGGAAACAGGCCCTTCGGCCCAACAAGTCCACACCGACTCGTCGGAGCGCAACCCACCCAGACCCATTCTCCTACATCTAACACTACGGCCAATTTAGCATAGCCAACTCACCTGACCCCCACATCTTTGGACTGTGGGAGGAAACCCGAGCACCCGGTGGAAACCCACGCAGACACGGGGAGAATGTGCAAACTCCACACAGACAGTCGCCTGAGGCGGGAAATGAACCCGGGTCTCTGGTGCTGTGAGGCAGCAGTGCTAACCAAAGAATGTTATTAAGCTGCAGTCAGGCTCCTGGTGCTAAATGGTATCGTTCTGTCTGTGTTGCTAACATTTTTTTGGGGAAAAACAATCCCCTCATTTGCTTGACTGTGCTATTGAAACAGCAAGGACACTTTCTGTGTCTCATTGATGTCTGAGTGTAAATTAGGGTCCGTTATTCATCGCTGACTCTGAAGGCAGTTCTGATACATGGGAATATTCAATTTAAAATGTGGATCTTGCGAAATAACAAGGTTTTCTCCCAGACAGGGAATCGGACGTCCATTACTGATCCTCACTGACCATGACAGGACTCGAACCGAGAGATTTATTTTTGTGACTGACACGGTCAGATGTGGTATACAGTAGCTCCCACAGTCCTGTCCTTCCACACATCCCGGCTTCTGGACTTTGAATCAGAGGATCTCGATGGAGAAACACTTCCAGCGGATGGGACAATTCAGGAGATACTCATATTTTCCCTTGGGGGAATCCCTGAAAAGTGGTCTGTCAGGATCATAGTGGATACTTCTTTAATATTTACTCAGTGAATTCCTAGAATAGAGAGATTGATCGGAGATCCAGATTATCAGCTTGAAGAGTAGTCACTGCTTTTATGTAGGAAATGGAAGGGTATCATTTGGATTGTTCATTTCACCCAATTGAAGAGGGGGCTATAGCTTTCATTGTGAGGGGGAGCTTGAGAGAAGCTGGTTTATCATGGTTGTGGGGATGTTTACACAAACTTTCAGGAACGGATTAATATCAGAGGAATGTGTCAGTGTTGACATAGGGCTCTGAGGTGGGTGGGGTGGGGGAAATGTGTCAGTGTTTACAGGGGGCTTCGAGGGGAGGCGGGGTGATGTACCTCTGTTTACAGGGGCTCCTGTCCCCTCACCCCCCTCCAACGCCATTTACCCCCTCCGACCCCGCGAAACGCCGTTTCCCCACGCACCACCATTGACCCCAACCCTGTCCTCCCAATCCCATGCAACACCATTTCACCCCCAACCCCGTGCAACACCGTCCCCCCGAACCCCGTGCAACACCGTTCCCCCAACCCCGTGTAACACCGTCCCCCCCAACCCCGTGCAACACCGTCCCCCCGAACCCGTGCAACACCGTCCCCCCGAACCCCGTGCAACACCGTCCCCCCGAACCCCGTGTAACACCGTCCCCCCGAACCCGGTGCAACACCGTCCCTCCGAACCCCGTGCTACACCGTCCCCCTGAACCCCGTGCAACACCGTTCCCCCGAACCCCGTGCAACACCATCCCCCCGAACCCCGTGTAACACCGTCCCCCTGAACCCCGTGTAACACCGTCCCCCTGAACCCCGTGTAACATGGTCCCCGTGTAACACCGTCCCCCCAACCCCGTGCAACACCGTCCCCCCGAACCCCGTGTAACACCGTCCCCCTGAACCCGGTGCAACACCGTCCCCCCGAACCCCGTGCAACACCGTCCCCCTGAACCCCGTGCAACACCGTCCCCCTGAACCCCGTGCAACACCGTTCCCCCGAACCCCGTGCAACACCGTCCCCCGAACCCCGTTCAACACCGTCCCCCCGAACCCTGTGTAACGCCGTCTCCCCCGAAACCCGTGTAACACCGTCCCCGAACCCCGTGAAACACCGTCCCCCGAACCCCGTGTAACACCGTCCCCCCGAACCCCGTGTAACACCGTCCCCCTGAACCCCGTGTAACACCGTCCCCCGAACCCTGTGCAACACCGTTCCCCTGAACCCCATGTAACACCGTCCCCCGAACCCCGTGTAACACCGTCCCCCTGAACCCCGTGTAACACCGTCCCCCGAACCCTGTGCAACACCATTCCCCTGAACCCCATGTAACACCGTCCCCCTGAACCCCGTGTAACACCGTCCCCGTGTAACACCGTCCCCCCGAACCCCGTGTAACACCGTCCCCGTGTAACACCGACCCCGAACCCCGTGTAACACCGTCCCCCCGAACCCCGTGCAACACCGTCCCCCTGAACCCCGTGTAACACCGTCCCCGTGTAACACCGTCCCCCCGAACCCCGTGTAACACCGTCCCCGTGTAACACCGTCCCCCCGAACCCCGTGCAACACCGTCCCCCCGAACCCCGTGTAACACCGTCCCCCCGAACCTCGTGTAACACCGTCCCCCCGAACCCCGTGCAACACCGTCCCCCCGAACCCCGTGCAACACCGTCCCCCTGAACACCGTGTAACACCGTCCCCCCGAACCCCGTGTAACACCGTTCCCCCGAACCCCGTGTAACACCGTTCCCCCCGAACCCCGTGTAACACCGTCCGCCCGAACCCCGTGCAACACCGTCCCCCCGAACCCCGTGCAACACCGTTCCCCCAACCCAGTGCAACACCGTTCACCCCCCCAACACTGTCCCCTCCAACCCATCCAACACCATTTCTCCCCCCCCCGCAACACTATTGCCCTCAATACCGTCCCCAACCCCGTGGAATGCCATCCCCTCCAAACCCGTGCAACACCATTTCCCCCCAAACCCGTTGCCCGAACACCTTTGCCACCAATCCGCAGAATGTGTGAGGGAGGGTCCCAGAATGTCCCAGGGTGTGTGAGAGAATCCCACGATGTGCAACACAGAATCACAGAATATGTCAGAGCGTCCCAGGAGTGAGTATGAGAGAATCCCAGGGTGTGCGTGCGAGAGGGAAACGCAGAGTTTGTGCGTGACAGGATCCCGAATTGTATGCCCGACAGGGAATCCCAGAGTGTCCCAGAGTGCATGGGAGATGATCCCAGAGTGTGTGGGGGAGTGTCCCAACGTTTTTAATAGAATCCCAGAGTTTGAGAGACAATCCCAGAGCGGATCCCAGGGTGTGTGTGCGAGAGCAGAGCCCAGAGTGTGTACACGACAGGGAAACCCAGAGTGTGTGAGAATCGCAGAGTGTGGGGGAGAGGGTCCCAGTGTCCCAGGGTGTGTAAGGGAATCCCAAAGAGTGTGTGCGAGTCCCAGTGTGTGTAAGGGAATCAGTGTCCCAGAGCTTGTGAGAGAGTCCTGGAGTGTGTGAGAGAATCCCAGAGGGTGCCAGTGTATGCGAGCTAGAGTCCCAGAGTGTCAGATTGTGAGATGGACTCCGAGTGTGTGCAAGAGGGAGTCCCTGAGCCCCCGGATTGCGGGAGGGAGTCCCCGAGTTCCTGATTGCAGAAGGGAATCCCAGAGAGCTTTCTGTGTGGGCGAGAGCTTTCCAGAGTCCCCGATTGTGTAAGGGATTCCCATAATTTCTCAGAGTGTATTAGGGATTCCTCGATTAGATTTACAGTGTGGAAACAGGCCCTTCGGCCCAACAAGTCCACACCGACCCGCCGAAGCGAAAGCCACCCATAGCCCTACATTTACCCCTTACCTAACATTATGGGCAATTTCGTATGGCCAATTCACCTGACCCGCACATCTTTGGACTGTGGGAGGAAACCGGAGCACCCGGAGGAAACCCACGCTGACACGGGGAGAACGTGCAAACTCCACACAGTCAGTCGCCTGAGTCGGGAATTGAACCCGGGTCTCAGGCACTGTGAGGCAGCAGTGCTAACCACTGTGCCACCGTGCCGCCCAGAGTATGTGAAAGAATTCCAGAGTGTCCCAGAGTATCCCAGAGTGTGTGAGAGGGAATCCCAGTGTGTGAGAGAGGGAATCTCAGAGTGTCCCAGAGTTTTTAAGGGATTCCCAGGTGTGTGACAGAATCCCAGAGAGTCCCAGAGTGTGTGAGTGAATGCCAGAGTGTGTAACGGAATCCCAGAGTGTGTATGAGTCCCATAGTGTCCCAGGGTGTGTGTGTGAGTGTCCCAGGCTGTGTGTGAGAGAATCCCAGAGTCCCATGGTGTGTAAGGGAATCCCCGAGTAAAAGAGAGAATCACAGAATGTCCCAGAGTGTGGAAGGGAATGTCCCGTGGTGTGTGTGTGTGTGTGTGTGAATCCCGTGGGGTGTGTGTGTGAGAGAGAAGCCCGTGGGGTGTGTATGTGTGAGAGAATCCCGTGGTGCGTGTGTGTGTGAGAGAATCCCGTGGTGCGTGTGCGTGTGAGAGAATCCCGTGGTGCGTGTGTGTGAGAGAGAATCCCGTGGTGCGTGTATGTGTGAGAGAATCCCGTGGTATGTGTGTTCGAGAGAAAATCCCGTGGGATGTGTGTGTGAGAGAGAATCCCGTGGGGTGTGTGTGTGAGAGAGAATCCCGTGATGCGTGTGTGTGTGTGAGAGAGAATCCCGTGGTGTGTGAGTGTGTGAGAGAGATTCCCGTGGTGCGTGAGTGTGTGAGAGAGAATCCCGTGGTGCGTGTGAGTGTGTGAGAGAATCCCGTGGTGCGTGCGTGTGTTTGAGAAAATCCCGTGGTGCGTGAGTGTGTGAGAGAATCCCGTGGTGCGCATGTGTGTGTGTAAGAGAATCCAGTGGTGTGTATGAGAAAATCCCAGGGTCCCATGATGTGTAAGGGAATCCTGGAGAGTCCCGGGGTGTGTGAGAGAATCCTGGGTGTGTGTGAGAATCCCAGCGTGTCCTGGAGTGTGTGAGAGAACCCAGAATGTGAGAGAGTATCTCAGAGTGTATGAGAGAATCACAGTTTTTCAGAGTGTGTAACGGAATCCCAGTGTGTGAGAGAGAATCACAGTGACCCAGAGTGTGTGAGAGTGTCCTAGAGTGGGAGAGAGGATCTCAGTGTCCCTGAGTGTGTAAGGGAATCCTAGAGTGTGTGAGAGATTCCCAGAGTGTCCCAGTGTGTGAGAGAAACCCATTGATTCCCAGAGTTTGTCAGGGAATCAGAGTGTGTGTGAGAATCCCAGAGTGTGAGAGAGAATGTGAGAGAATCCCAGAGAGTATGAGAGTGTCACAGAGAGTGTGAGAGAATCCCAGATTGTGTGAGAGAATCCCAAAGTATCCCAGAGTGCGTTATGAGAATCAGTGTCCCAGAGACTGTAACGGAATCCCAGAGTGTCCCAGAGTGTATGCGACTGAATCCCAGAGTGTGAGAGTGAATCCCAGAGTGTCCCAGTGTGTGAGAGAATCCCATTGTTTCCCAGAGTGTGTAAGGGAATCAAACCGTGTGCGAGAATTCCTAGAGTGTTTGAGAGAATCAGTGTTCCAGACAGTGGAACGGAATCCCAGAATGTGAGAGTGAATCCGAGAGTGTGAGAGAGAATCACAGTGTCCCAGAGTGTGTAACGGAATCCCACAGTGAGTGGGAGAGATTCCCAGATTGAGTGGGAGAGTCCCAGGGTCCCGTGGTGTGTAAGGGAATCCCCGAGTGTAAGAGAGAATCACAGAATATGCCAGAGTGCCGCAGAGAGTGTATGGGAATCCTAGAGAGTCCCAGGGCGTGTGAAAGAATCCCAGAGTGTCCAGGAGTGTGTGAGAGAATCAGTGTTCAAGAGTGTGTAATGGAATCCCAGAGTGTTCCAGAGTGTGTGAGAGAATCCCAAATTGTCCAAGAGTGTGAGAGAATCGCAGAGGGTCCCAGAGTGTGTGAGAGAATCCCGGAATGTGCGAGAGTGTGTGAGAGAGTTCCCAGAGTGTGTGGGACAGGGTCCCAGTGTCCCAGATTGAGTAAGAGAGTCCCAGAGTGTGTAACGGAATCTCAGAGTGTGCGAGATAATTCCAGAGTGTTCCAGAGTGTGTACCCGGAGTGTGTGGGAGAGGGTCCCATAGTTCCAGATTGTGTGAGAGAATCCCAGAGTGTCTGAGAGAGTCCAAGAGTCCCATGGTGTGTAAGGGAATCTCCAAGTGTAAGAGTGTATCACAGAATGTGCGAGAGTGTGCCTGTGTGTGCTGAGTGTGTGAGAGAATCCCAGAGGTGTCAGCTGAGTGTGTACCCAGAGTGTGTGTGTGGGAATCCCAATGTGTGTGGGAGAGGGTCCCAGTGTCCCTGTGTGTGTGAGGGAATTCTAGAATGTGTGAGAGAAGCCCAGAGTGTGCACCCAGAGTGTGTGGGAGAGGGTCCCAGTGTACCAGAGTATGTAAGGGAATCCCAGAGTGTGAGAGAAAATCCCAGTGTGTCCCAGAGTGAATTTGAAAATCCCAGAGTGTGTGCGAGAGAGTCCCAGTGTCGCAGAGTGTGCGAGGGAATCCCAGAGTGTGTAGGAGAGAGCCCCAGAGTGTGTACGTGAATTAAAGTGTCACAGTGTGTGTGAAAGAATCGTAGGGTGTGTTTGTGAGAATCCCAGAATGTCCCAGAGTGTGAGAGAGAATCCCAAAGTGTGTACCCAGAGTGTGTGGGAGAGAGTCCCAGTGTGTGTACTTAATCAGAGCGTCCCAGATTGTGAGAGAGAATCCCCGACTGTCCCAGAGTATGAGAGAGAGAGAGTGTGTGAGAGAACCACAGAGAGTCCCAGAGTGTGTGAGAGAGTGTCCCAGAGTGTGAGAGAATCCCAGAGTGTCCCTGAATGTGAGAGAGAATCCCAGAGTGTGAGAGAGAGAGCCCCAGAGTGTGTGTGTGAGAGAGAGAACCCCAGAGTGTGTGAGAGAGAGAGAGAATCACAGAGTGTGTGATAGAGAGATAGAAACCCAGAGTGTGTGGCTGTGAGAGAAAGAGAAAACCCCACAGTGTGTGTGTGAGAGAGAGAACCCCAGAGTGTGTGTGTGAGAGAGAGAGAGCACCAGTGTGTGTGTGTGCGAGAGAGAGAGAAAACCCCAGTGTGTGAGAGAGAGAGAGAACCCCAGAGTGTGTGTGTGAGATAGAGAGAACCCCAGAGTGTGTGTGTGTGAGAGAGAGAGAAACCCAGAGTGTGTGTGTGAAAGAGAGAGAACCCCAGAGTGTGTGTGAGACAGAGAGAACCAAATAGTGTGTGTGAAAGAGAGAGAACCCCAGAGTGTGTGTGTGAAAGAGAGAGAACCCCAGAGTGTGTGTGAGACAGAGAGAACCCCCAGAGTGTGTGTGTGAGAGAGAGAACACCAGAGTGTGTGTGTGAGAGAGAGAACCCCAGAGTGTGTTTGAGAGAGAGAGAACCCCAGAGTGTGAGAGAGAGAGAGAACCCCAGAGTGTGTGTGAGAGAGAGAACCCCAGAGTGTGTGAGAGAGAGAGAACCCCAGAGTGTGAGAGAGAGAGAGAACCCCAGAGTGTGTGTGAGAGAGAGAACCCCAGAGTGTGAGAGAGAGAGAGAACCCCAGAGCGTGTGAGAGAGTGAGAGAACCCCAGAGTGTGTGAGAGAGAGAGAGAACCCCAGAGTGTGTGTGAGACAGAGAGAACCCCAGAGTGTGTGTGAGAGAGATAGAACCCCAGAGTGTGTGTGTGTGAGAGAGAGAGAGAGAGAGAGAACCCCAGAGTGTGTGAGAGAGAGTGAACCCCAGAGTGTGTATGTGGGAGAGCAAGAGAAAACCCCAGAGTGTGTGTGTGAGAGAGAGAACCCCAGAGTGTGTGTGTGAGAGAGAGAGAACCCCAGAGTGAGAGAGAGAGAGAGAACCCCAGAGTGTGAGAGAGAGAGAGAACCCCAGAGTGTGTGTGTGAGAGAGAGAGAATCACAGAGAGTGTGAGAGAGACATAGAAACCCAGAGAGTGTGTCTGTGAGAGAAAGAGAAAACACCACAGTGTGTGTGAGAGAGAGAACCCCAGAGTGTGTGTGTGTGAGAGAGAGAGAGAGCCCCAGTGTGTGTGTGTGTGAGAGAGAGAAAACCCCACAGTGTGTGAGAGAGAGAGAGAACCCCAGTGTGTGTGTGTGAGATAGAGAGAACCCCAGAGCGTGTGTGTGTGTGAGAGAGAGAACCCCAGAGTGTGTGTGTGTGTGAGAGAGAGAGAACCCCAGAGGGTGTGTGAGAGAGAGAGAGAACCCCAGAGTGTATGAGAGAGAGAGAGCGAACCCCACAGTGTGAGAGAGCGAGTGAGAACCGCAGAGTGTGAGAGAGAGAGAGACAACCCCAGAGTGAGAGAGAGAGAGAGAGAGAACCCCAGAGTGTGTGAGAGAGAGAACCCCAGAGTGTGTGTGTGAGAGAGAGAGAAACCCAGAGTGTGTGTGTGAGAGAGAGAGAGAACCCCAGAGTGTATGAGAGAGAGAGAGAACCCCAGAGTGTGTGTGTGTGAGAGAGAACGACAGAGTGCCACAGAGAGAGAGAACCCCAGAGTGTGTGTGAGAGAGAGAACCCCTGAGTGTGTGTGAGAGAGAGAACCCCAGAGTGTGTGAGAGAGATAACCCCAGAGTGTGTGTGTGAGAGAGAGAACCCCAGAGTGTGTGTGTGAGAGAGAGAGAGCCCCAGTGTGTGTGTGTGCGAGAGAGAGAGAAAACCCCACAGTGTGTGTGAGAGAGAGAGAACCCCAGAGTGTGTGTGTGAGATAGTGAGAACCCCAGAGTGTGTGTGTGTGAGAGAGAGAGAAACCCAGAGTGTGTGTGTGTGTGTGAGAGAGAGAACCCCAGAGTGTGTGTGTGAGAGAGAGAGAGAACCCCAGCGTGTATGAGAGAGAGAGCGAACCCCAGAGTGTGAGAGAGCGAGAGAGAACCCCAGAGTGTGTGAGAGAGAGAGACAACCCCAGAGTGTGAGAGAGAGAGAGAACCCCAGAGTTTGGGAGGGAGAGAGAATCCCAGAGTGTGTGTGAGAGAGAGAGAACCCCAGTGTGTGTGTGTGAGAGAGAGAACCCCAGAGTGTGTTTGAGAGAGAGAGAACCAAATAGTGTGTGTGAAAGAGAGAGAACCCCAGAGTGTGTGTGTGAAAGAGAGAGAACCCCAGAGTGTGTGTGAGACAGAGAGAACCCCAGTGTGTGTGTGTGAGAGAGAGAATCCCAGAGTGTGTGTGTGAGAGAGAGAACCCCAGAGTGTGTTTGAGAGAGAGAGAACCTCAGAGTGTGAGAGAGAGAGAGAACCCCAGAGTGTGTGTGAGAGAGAGAACCCCAGAGTGTGTGAGAGAGAGAGAACCCCAGAGTGTGAGAGAGAGAGAGAACCCCAGAGTGTGTGTGAGAGAGAGAACCCCAGAGTGTGAGAGAGAGAGAGAACCCCAGAGCGTGTGAGAGAGTGAGAGAACCCCAGAGTGTGAGAGAGAGAGAGAGAACCCCAGAGTGTGTGTGAGACAGAGAGAACCCCAGAGTGTGTGAGAGAGAGATAGAACCCCAGTGTGTGTGTGTGTGAGAGAGAGAGAGAGAGAGAGAGAGAACCCCAGAGTGTGTGAGAGAGAGTGAACCCCAGAGTGTGTATGTGGGAGAGCAAGAGAAAACCCCAGAGTGTGTGTGTGAGAGAGAGAACCCCAGAGTGTGTGTGTGTGAGAGAGAGAGCCCCAGAGTGTGTGTGTGAGAGAGAGAGAACCCCAGAGTGAGAGAGAGAGAGAGAACCCCAGAGTGTGTGTGAGAGAGAGAGAATCCCAGAGTGTGTGTGTGAGAGAGAGAGAATCACAGAGAGTGTGAGAGAGACATAGAAACCCAGAGAGTGTGTCTGTGAGAGAAAGAGAAAACCCCACAGTGTGTGTGAGAGAGAGAGAACCCCAGAGTGTGTGTGTGTGAGAGAGAGAGAGAGCCCCAGTGTGTGTGTGTGTGTGTGTGTGAGAGAGAGAAAACCCCACAGTGTGTGAGAGAGAGAGAGAACCCCAGTGTGTGTGTGTGAGATAGAGAGACCCCCAGAGCGTGTGTGTGAGAGAGAGAGAGAACCCCAGAGTGTGTGTGTGTGTGTGTGTGAGAGAGAGAACCCCAGGGGGTGTGTGAGAGAGAGAGAGAACCCCAGAGTGTATGAGAGAGAGAGAGCGAACCCCACAGTGTGAGAGAGCGAGAGAAAACCGCAGAGTGTGAGAGAGAGAGAGACAACCCCAGAGTGTGAGAGAGAGAGAGAACCCCAGAGTGTGTGAGAGAGAGAGAGCCCCAGAGTGTGTGTGTGTGTGAGAGAGAACCCCAGAGTGTGTGTGTGAGAGAGAGAGAACCCCAGAGTGTATGAGAGAGAGAGCGAAACCCAGAGTGTGAGAGAGCGAGATAGAACACCAGAGTGTGAGAGAGAGAGATACAACACCAGAGTGTGTGTGAGAGAGAGAGAGAACCCCAGAGTGTGGGAGGGAGAGAGAACCCCAGAGTGTGTGAGAGAGAGAGAGAACCCCAGAGTGTGTGTGTGTGAGAGAGAGAGAGAAGCCCAGAGTGTGTGTGAGAGAGAGAGAACCCCAGAGTGTGTGTGAGAGAGAGAGAACGACAGAGTGCGTTTGTGTGTGAGAGAGAGAACGACAGAGTGCCACAGAATGAGAGAACCCCAGAGTGTGTGTGAGAGAGAGAACCCCTGAGTGTGTGTGAGAGAGAGAACCCCAGAGTGTGTGTGAGAGAGATAACCCCAGAGTGTGTGTGTGAGAGAGAGAACCCCAGAGTGTGTGTGAGAAAGAGGGAACCACAGAGTGTGTGTGAGAAAGAGAGAACCCCAGAGTGTGTGAGAGAGAGAGAACCCCAGAGTGTGTGAGAGAGAGAGAGAACCCCAGAGTGTGTGAGAGAGAGAGAACCCCAGAGTTTGTGAGAGAGAGAGAACCCCAGAGTGTGTGAGAGAGAGAGAACCCCAGATTGAGAGAGAGAGAGAGAACCCCAGAGTGTGTGAGAGAGAGAACGCCAGAGTGTGTGAGAGAGAGAGAGAACCCCAGAGTGTGTGAGAGAGAGAGAACCCCAGAGCGTGTGTGTGTGTGAGAGAGAGAGAAGCCCAGAGTGTGTGTGAGAGAGAGAGAACCCCAGAGTGTGTGTGAGAGAGAGAGAATGACAGAGTGCGTTTGTGTGAGAGAGAGAGAACGACAGAGTGCCACAGAATGAGAGAACCCCAGAGTGTGTGTGAGAGAGACAACCCCTGAGTGTGTGTGAGAGAGAGAACCCCAGAGTGTGTGTGAGAGAGATAACCCCAGAGTGTGTGTGTGAGAGAGAGAACCCCAGAGTGTGTGTGAGAAAGAGGGAACCACAGAGTGTGTGTGAGAAAGAGAGAACCCCAGGGTGTGTGAGAGAGAGAGAACCCCAGAGTGTGTGAGAGGGAGAGAGAACCCCAGAGTGTGTGTGAGAGAGAGAACCCCAGAGTTTGTGAGAGAGAGAGAACCCCAGAGTGTGTGAGAGAGAGAGAACCCCAGATTGAGAGAGAGAGAGAGAACCCCAGAGTGTGTGAGAGAGAGAACGCCAGAGTGTGAGAGAGAGAGAGAACCCCAGAGTGTGTGAGAGAGAGAGAACCCCAGAGCGTGTGAGAGAGTGAGAGAACCCTAGAGTGTGTGTGTGAGAGAGAGAGAACCACAGAGTGTGAGAGAGAGACACAACCCCAGAGTGTGTGTGAGAGAGAGAGAACACCAGAGTTTGAGAGAGAGAGAGAACCCCAGAGTGTGTGAGAGAGAGAGAACCCCAGAGTGTGTGTGAGAGAGAGAACCCCAGAGTGTGAGAGAGAGAGAGAACCCCAGAGTGTGTGAGAGTGAGAGAACCCCAGAGTGTGTGAGAGAGAGAGAGAGAACCCCAGAGTGTGTGTGTGAGAGAGAGAGAGAACCCCAGAGTGTGTGAGAGAGAGAGAACCCCAGAGTGTGTGTGAGAGAGAGAGAACGACAGAGTGCGTTTGTGTGAGAGAGAGAGAACCCCGAGTGCCACAGAGAGAGAGAACCCCAGAGTGTGTGAGAGAGAGAGAACCCCAGAGTGTGTGAGAGAGAGAGAACCCCTGAGTGTGTGTGAGAGAGAGAACCCCAGAGTGTGTGTGAGAGAGATAACCCCAGAGTGTGTGTGAGAGAGAGAACCCCAGAGTGTGTGTGAGAGAGAGAGAACCGCAGAGTGAGAGAAAGAGAGAGAACCCCAGAGTGTGAGAGAGAGAGAGAACCCCAGAGTGTGTGTGTGAGAGAGAGAACCCCAGAGTGTGTGTGAGAAAGAGGGAACCACAGAGTGTGTGTGAGAAAGAGAGAACCCCAGAGTGTGTGAGAGAGAGAGAACCCCAGAGTGTGGGAGGGAGAGAGAACCCCAGAGTGTGTGAGAGAGTGAGAACCCCAGAGTTTGTGAGAGAGAGAGAACCCCAGAGTGTGTGAGAGAGAGAGAACCCCAGATTGAGAGAGAGAGAGAGAACCCCAGAGAGTGTGAGAGAGAGAGAACGCCAGAGTGTGAGAGAGAGAGAACCCCAGAGCGTGTGAGAGAGTGAGAGAACCCTAGAGTGTGTGTGTGTGAGAGAGAACGACAGAGTGCGTTTGTGTGAGAGAGAGAGAACGACAGAGGGCCACAGAATGAGAGAACCCCAGAGTGTGTGTGAGAGAGAGAACCCCTGAGTGTGTGTGAGAGAGAGAACCCCAGAGTGTGTGTGAGAGAGATAACCCCAGAGTGTGTGTGTGAGAGAGAGAACCCCAGAGTGTGTGTGAGAAAGAGGGAACCACAGAGTGTGTGTGAGAAAGAGAGAACCCCAGAGTGTGTGAGAGAGAGAGAACCCCAGAGTGTGAGAGAGAGAGAGAACCCCAGAGCGTGTGAGAGAGTGAGAGAACCCCAGAGTGTGAGAGAGAGAGAGAGAACCCCAGAGTGTGTGTGTGTGAGAGAGAGAGAACCCCAGAGTGTGTGTGAGAGAGAGAGAACCCCAGAGTGTGTGTGTGAGAGAGAGAACGACAGAGTGCGTTTGTGTGAGAGAGAGAGAACGACAGAGTGCCACAGAATGAGAGAACCCCAGAGTGTGTGTGAGAGAGAGAACCCCTGAGTGTGTGTGAGAGAGAGAACCCCAGAGTGTGTGTGAGAGAGATAACCCCAGAGTGTGTGTGTGAGAGAGAGAACCCCAGAGTGTGTGTGAGAAAGAGGGAACCACAGAGTGTGTGTGAGAAAGAGAGAACCCCAGAGTGTGTGAGAGAGAGAGAACCCCAGAGTGTGAGAGAGAGAGAGAACCCCAGAGCGTGTGAGAGAGTGAGAGAACCCCAGAGTGTGAGAGAGAGAGAGAGAACCCCAGAGTGTGTGTGAGACAGAGAGAACCCCAGAGTGTGTGAGAGAGAGATAGAACCCCAGTGTGTGTGTGTGTGAGAGAGAGAGAGAGAGAGAGAGAGAGAGAGAGAACCCCAGAGTGTGTGAGAGAGAGTGAACCCCAGAGTGTGTATGTGGGAGAGCAAGAGAAAACCCCAGAGTGTGTGTGTGAGAGAGAGAACCCCAGAGTGTGTGTGTGAGAGAGAGAGAGCCCCAGTGTGTGTGTGTGAGAGAGAGAGAACCCCAGAGTGAGAGAGAGAGAGAGAGAACCCCAGAGTGTGTGAGTGAGAGAGAGAGAATCACAGAGAGTGTGAGAGAGACATAGAAACCCAGAGAGTGTGTCTGTGAGAGAAAGAGAAAACACCACAGTGTGTGTGAGAGAGAGAACCCCAGAGTGTGTGTGTGTGAGAGAGAGAGAGAGAGCCCCAGTGTGTGTGTGTGTGTGAGAGAGAAAACCCCACAGTGTGTGAGAGAGAGAGAGAACCCCAGTGTGTGTGTGTGAGATAGAGAGAACCCCAGAGCGTGTGTGTGTGTGAGAGAGAGAACCCCAGAGTGTGTGTGTGTGTGAGAGAGAGAGAACCCCAGAGGGTGTGTGAGAGAGAGAGAGAACCCCAGAGTGTATGAGAGAGAGAGAGCGAACCCCACAGTGTGAGAGAGCGAGTGAGAACCGCAGAGTGTGAGAGAGAGAGAGACAACCCCAGAGTGAGAGAGAGAGAGAGAGAGAACCCCAGAGTGTGTGAGAGAGAGAACCCCAGAGTGTGTGTGAGAGAGAGAGAGAAACCCAGAGTGTGTGTGTGAGAGAGAGAGAGAACCCCAGAGTGTATGAGAGAGAGAGAGAACCCCAGAGTGTGTGTGTGTGAGAGAGAACGACAGAGTGCCACAGAGAGAGAGAACCCCAGAGTGTGTGTGAGAGAGAGAACCCCTGAGTGTGTGTGAGAGAGAGAACCCCAGAGTGTGTGAGAGAGATAACCCCAGAGTGTGTGTGTGAGAGAGAGAACCCCAGAGTGTGTGTGTGAGAGAGAGAGAGCCCCAGTGTGTGTGTGTGCGAGAGAGAGAGAAAACCCCACAGTGTGTGTGAGAGAGAGAGAACCCCAGAGTGTGTGTGTGAGATAGTGAGAACCCCAGAGTGTGTGTGTGTGAGAGAGAGAGAAACCCAGAGTGTGTGTGTGTGTGTGAGAGAGAGAACCCCAGAGTGTGTGTGTGAGAGAGAGAGAGAACCCCAGCGTGTATGAGAGAGAGAGCGAACCCCAGAGTGTGAGAGAGCGAGAGAGAACCCCAGAGTGTGTGAGAGAGAGAGACAACCCCAGAGTGTGAGAGAGAGAGAGAACCCCAGAGTTTGGGAGGGAGAGAGAATCCCAGAGTGTGTGTGAGAGAGAGAGAACCACAGAGTGTGAGAGAGAGACACAACCCCAGAGTGTGTGTGAGAGAGAGAGAACACCAGAGTTTGAGAGAGAGAGAGAACCCCAGAGTGTGTGTGAGAGAGAGAACCCCAGAGTGTGAGAGAGAGAGAGAACCCCAGAGTGTGTGAGAGTGAGAGAACCCCAGAGTGTGTGAGAGAGAGAGAGAGAACCCCAGAGTGTGTGTGTGAGAGAGAGAGAGAACCCCAGAGTGTGTGAGAGAGAGAGAACCCCAGAGTGTGTGTGAGAGAGAGAGAACGACAGAGTGCGTTTGTGTGAGAGAGAGAGAACCCCCGAGTGCCACAGAGAGAGAGAACCCCAGAGTGTGTGAGAGAGAGAGAACCCCAGAGTGTGTGAGAGAGAGAGAACCCCTGAGTGTGTGTGAGAGAGAGAACCCCAGAGTGTGTGTGAGAGAGATAACCCCAGAGTGTGTGTGAGAGAGAAAACCCCAGAGTGTGTGTGAGAGAGAGAGAACCGCAGAGTGAGAGAAAGAGAGAGAACCCCAGAGTGTGAGAGAGAGAGAGAACCCCAGAGTGTGTGTGTGAGAGAGAGAACCCCAGAGTGTGTGTGAGAAAGAGGGAACCACAGAGTGTGTGTGAGAAAGAGAGAACCCCAGAGTGTGTGAGAGAGAGAGAACCCCAGAGTGTGGGAGGGAGAGAGAACCCCAGAGTGTGTGAGAGAGTGAGAACCCCAGAGTGTGTGAGAGAGAGAGAACCCCAGAGTGTGTGAGAGAGAGAGAACCCCAGAGTGAGAGAGAGAGAGAGAACCCCAGAGAGTGTGAGAGAGAGAGAACGCCAGAGTGTGAGAGAGAGAGAACCCCAGAGCGTGTGAGAGAGTGAGAGAACCCTAGAGTGTGTGTGTGTGAGAGAGAACGACAGAGTGCGTTTGTGTGAGAGAGAGAGAACGACAGAGGGCCACAGAATGAGAGAACCCCAGAGTGTGTGTGAGAGAGAGAACCCCTGAGTGTGTGTGAGAGAGAGAACCCCAGAGTGTGTGTGAGAGAGAGAACCCCAGAGTGTGTGTGTGAGAGAGAGAACCCCAGAGTGTGTGTGAGAAAGAGGGAACCACAGAGTGTGTGTGAGAAAGAGAGAACCCCAGAGTGTGTGAGAGAGAGAGAACCCCAGAGTGTGAGAGAGAGAGAGAACCCCAGAGCGTGTGAGAGAGTGAGAGAACCCCAGAGTGTGAGAGAGAGAGAGAGAACCCCAGAGTGTGTGTGTGTGAGAGAGAGAGAACCCCAGAGTGTGTGTGAGAGAGAGAGAACCCCAGAGTGTGTGTGTGAGAGAGAGAACGACAGAGTGCGTTTGTGTGAGAGAGAGAGAACGACAGAGTGCCACAGAATGAGAGAACCCCAGAGTGTGTGTGAGAGAGAGAACCCCTGAGTGTGTGTGAGAGAGAGAACCCCAGAGTGTGTGTGAGAGAGATAACCCCAGAGTGTGTGTGTGAGAGAGAGAACCCCAGAGTGTGTGTGAGAAAGAGGGAACCACAGAGTGTGTGTGTGAGAAAGAGAGAACCCCAGAGTGTGTGAGAGAGAGAGAACCCCAGAGTGTGAGAGAGAGAGAGAACCCCAGAGCGTGTGAGAGAGTGAGAGAACCCCAGAGTGTGAGAGAGAGAGAGAGAACCCCAGAGTGTGTGTGAGACAGAGAGAACCCCAGAGTGTGTGAGAGAGAGATAGAACCCCAGTGTGTGTGTGTGTGAGAGAGAGAGAGAGAGAGAGAGAGAGAGAGAGAACCCCAGAGTGTGTGAGAGAGAGTGAACCCCAGAGTGTGTATGTGGGAGAGCAAGAGAAAACCCCAGAGTGTGTGTGTGAGAGAGAGAACCCCAGAGTGTGTGTGTGAGAGAGAGAGAGCCCCAGTGTGTGTGTGTGAGAGAGAGAGAACCCCAGAGTGAGAGAGAGAGAGAGAGAACCCCAGAGTGTGTGAGTGAGAGAGAGAGAATCACAGAGAGTGTGAGAGAGACATAGAAACCCAGAGAGTGTGTCTGTGAGAGAAAGAGAAAACACCACAGTGTGTGTGAGAGAGAGAACCCCAGAGTGTGTGTGTGTGAGAGAGAGAGAGAGAGCCCCAGTGTGTGTGTGTGTGTGAGAGAGAAAACCCCACAGTGTGTGAGAGAGAGAGAGAACCCCAGTGTGTGTGTGTGAGATAGAGAGAACCCCAGAGCGTGTGTGTGTGTGAGAGAGAGAACCCCAGAGTGTGTGTGTGTGTGAGAGAGAGAGAACCCCAGAGGGTGTGTGAGAGAGAGAGAGAACCCCAGAGTGTATGAGAGAGAGAGAGCGAACCCCACAGTGTGAGAGAGCGAGTGAGAACCGCAGAGTGTGAGAGAGAGAGAGACAACCCCAGAGTGTGAGAGAGAGAGAGAGAGAACCCCAGAGTGTGTGAGAGAGAGAACCCCAGAGTGTGTGTGAGAGAGAGAGAGAAACCCAGAGTGTGTGTGTGAGAAAGAGAGAGAACCCCAGAGTGTATGAGAGAGAGAGAGAACCCCAGAGTGTGTGTGTGTGAGAGAGAACGACAGAGTGCCACAGAGAGAGAGAACCCCAGAGTGTGTGTGAGAGAGAGAACCCCTGAGTGTGTGTGAGAGAGAGAACCCCAGAGTGTGTGAGAGAGATAACCCCAGAGTGTGTGTGTGAGAGAGAGAACCCCAGAGTGTGTGTGTGAGAGAGAGAGAGCCCCAGTGTGTGTGTGTGCGAGAGAGAGAGAAAACCCCACAGTGTGTGTGAGAGAGAGAGAACCCCAGAGTGTGTGTGTGAGATAGTGAGAACCCCAGAGTGTGTGTGTGTGAGAGAGAGAGAAACCCAGAGTGTGTGTGTGTGTGTGAGAGAGAGAACCCCAGAGTGTGTGTGTGAGAGAGAGAGAGAACCCCAGCGTGTATGAGAGAGAGAGCGAACCCCAGAGTGTGAGAGAGCGAGAGAGAACCCCAGAGTGTGTGAGAGAGAGAGACAACCCCAGAGTGTGAGAGAGAGAGAGAACCCCAGAGTTTGGGAGGGAGAGAGAATCCCAGAGTGTGTGTGAGAGAGAGAGAACCCCAGTGTGTGTGTGTGAGAGAGAGAACCCCAGAGTGTGTTTGAGAGAGAGAGAACCAAATAGTGTGTGTGAAAGAGAGAGAACCCCAGAGTGTGTGTGTGAAAGAGAGAGAACCCCAGAGTGTGTGTGAGACAGAGAGAACCCCAGTGTGTGTGTGTGAGAGAGAGAATCCCAGAGTGTGTGTGTGAGAGAGAGAACCCCAGAGTGTGTTTGAGAGAGAGAGAACCTCAGAGTGTGAGAGAGAGAGAGAACCCCAGAGTGTGTGTGAGAGAGAGAACCCCAGAGTGTGTGAGAGAGAGAGAACCCCAGAGTGTGAGAGAGAGAGAGAACCCCAGAGTGTGTGTGAGAGAGAGAACCCCAGAGTGTGAGAGAGAGAGAGAACCCCAGAGTGTGTGAGAGAGAGAGAGAACCTCAGAGTGTGAGAGAGAGAGAGAGAACCCCAGAGTGTGTGTGAGAGAGAGAACCCCAGAGTGTGTTTGAGAGAGAGAGAACCTCAGAGTGTGAGAGAGAGAGAGAGAACCCCAGAGTGTGTGTGAGAGAGAGAACCCCAGAGTGTGTGAGAGAGAGAGAACCCCAGAGTGTGAGAGAGAGAGAGAACCCCAGAGTGTGTGTGAGAGAGAGAACCCCAGAGTGTGAGAGAGAGAGAGAACCCCAGAGCGTGTGAGAGAGTGAGAGAACCCCAGAGTGTGAGAGAGAGAGAGAGAACCCCAGAGTGTGTGTGAGACAGAGAGAACCCCAGAGTGTGTGAGAGAGAGATAGAACCCCAGTGTGTGTGTGTGTGAGAGAGAGAGAGAGAGAGAGAGAGAGAACCCCAGAGTGTGTGAGAGAGAGTGAACCCCAGAGTGTGTATGTGGGAGAGCAAGAGAAAACCCCAGAGTGTGTGTGTGAGAGAGAGAACCCCAGAGTGTGTGTGTGTGAGAGAGAGAGCCCCAGAGTGTGTGTGAGAGAGAGAGAGAACCCCAGAGTGAGAGAGAGAGAGAGAACCCCAGAGTGTGTGTGAGAGAGAGAGAATCCCAGAGTGTGTGTGTGAGAGAGAGAGAATCACAGAGAGTGTGAGAGAGACATAGAAACCCAGAGAGTGTGTCTGTGAGAGAAAGAGAAAACCCCACAGTGTGTGTGAGAGAGAGAGAACCCCAGAGTGTGTGTGAGAGAGAGAGAGAGAGCCCCAGTGTGTGTGTGTGTGTGTGTGAGAGAGAGAAAACCCCACAGTGTGTGAGAGAGAGAGAGAACCCCAGTGTGTGTGTGTGAGATAGAGAGACCCCCAGAGCGTGTGTGTGAGAGAGAGAGAGAACCCCAGAGTGTGTGTGTGTGTGAGAGAGAGAGAACCCCAGGGGGTGTGTGAGAGAGAGAGAGAACCCCAGAGTGTATGAGAGAGAGAGAGCGAACCCCACAGTGTGAGAGAGCGAGAGAAAACCGCAGAGTGTGAGAGAGAGAGAGACAACCCCAGAGTGTGAGAGAGAGAGAGAACCCCAGAGTGTGTGAGAGAGAGAGAGCCCCAGAGTGTGTGTGTGTGTGAGAGAGAACCCCAGAGTGTGTGTGTGAGAGAGAGAGAACCCCAGAGTGTATGAGAGAGAGAGCGAAACCCAGAGTGTGAGAGAGCGAGATAGAACACCAGAGTGTGAGAGAGAGAGATACAACACCAGAGTGTGTGTGAGAGAGAGAGAGAACCCCAGAGTGTGGGAGGGAGAGAGAACCCCAGAGTGTGTGAGAGAGAGAGAGAACCCCAGAGTGTGTGTGTGTGAGAGAGAGAGAGAAGCCCAGAGTGTGTGTGAGAGAGAGAGAACCCCAGAGTGTGTGTGAGAGAGAGAGAACGACAGAGTGCGTTTGTGTGAGAGAGAGAGAACGACAGAGTGCCACAGAATGAGAGAACCCCAGAGTGTGTGTGAGAGAGAGAACCCCTGAGTGTGTGTGAGAGAGAGAACCCCAGAGTGTGTGTGAGAGAGATAACCCCAGAGTGTGTGTGTGAGAGAGAGAACCCCAGAGTGTGTGTGAGAAAGAGGGAACCACAGAGTGTGTGTGAGAAAGAGAGAACCCCAGAGTGTGTGAGAGAGAGAGAACCCCAGAGTGTGTGAGAGAGAGAGAGAACCCCAGAGTGTGTGAGAGAGAGAGAACCCCAGAGTGTGTGAGAGAGAGAGAACCCCAGAGTGTGTGAGAGAGAGAGAACCCCAGATTGAGAGAGAGAGAGAGAACCCCAGAGTGTGTGAGAGAGAGAACGCCAGAGTGTGTGAGAGAGAGAGAGAACCCCAGAGTGTGTGAGAGAGAGAGAACCCCAGAGCGTGTGTGTGTGAGAGAGAGAGAAGCCCAGAGTGTGTGTGAGAGAGAGAGAACCCCAGAGTGTGTGTGAGAGAGAGAGAATGACAGAGTGCGTTTGTGTGAGAGAGAGAGAACGACAGAGTGCCACAGAATGAGAGAACCCCAGAGTGTGTGTGAGAGAGACAACCCCTGAGTGTGTGTGAGAGAGAGAACCCCAGAGTGTGTGTGAGAGAGATAACCCCAGAGTGTGTGTGTGAGAGAGAGAACCCCAGAGTGTGTCTGAGAAAGAGGGAACCACAGAGTGTGTGTGAGAAAGAGAGAACCCCAGAGTGTGTGAGAGAGAGAGAACCCCAGAGTGTGTGAGAGGGAGAGAGAACCCCAGAGTGTGTGTGAGAGAGAGAACCCCAGAGTTTGTGAGAGAGAGAGAACCCCAGAGTGTGTGAGAGAGAGAGAACCCCAGATTGAGAGAGAGAGAGAGAACCCCAGAGTGTGTGAGAGAGAGAACGCCAGAGTGTGAGAGAGAGAGAGAACCCCAGAGTGTGTGAGAGAGAGAGAACCCCAGAGCGTGTGAGAGAGTGAGAGAACCCTAGAGTGTGTGTGTGAGAGAGAGAGAACCCCAGAGTGTGAGAGAGAGACACAACCCCAGAGTGTGTGTGAGAGAGAGAGAACACCAGAGTTTGAGAGAGAGAGAGAACCCAGAGTGTGTGAGAGAGAGAGAACCCCAGAGTGTGTGTGAGAGAGAGAACCCCAGAGTGTGAGAGAGAGAGAGAACCCCAGAGTGTGTGAGAGTGAGAGAACCCCAGAGTGTGTGAGAGAGAGAGAGAGAACCCCAGAGTGTGTGTGTGAGAGAGAGAGAGAACCCCAGAGTGTGTGAGAGAGAGAGAACCCCAGAGTGTGTGTGAGAGAGAGAGAACGACAGAGTGCGTTTGTGTGAGAGAGAGAGAACCCCCGAGTGCCACAGAGAGAGAGAACCCCAGAGTGTGTGAGAGAGAGAGAACCCCAGAGTGTGTGAGAGAGAGAGAACCCCTGAGTGTGTGTGAGAGAGAGAACCCCAGAGTGTGTGTGAGAGAGATAACCCCAGAGTGTGTGTGAGGGAGAAAACCCCAGAGTGTGTGTGAGAGAGAGAGAACCGCAGAGTGAGAGAAAGAGAGAGAACCCCAGAGTGTGAGAGAGAGAGAGAACCCCAGAGTGTGTGTGTGAGAGAGAGAACCCCAGAGTGTGTGTGAGAGAGAGGGAACCACAGAGTGTGTGTGAGAGAGAGAGAACCCCAGAGTGTGTGAGAGAGAGAGAACCCCAGAGTGTGGGAGGGAGAGAGAACCCCAGAGTGTGTGAGAGAGTGAGAACCCCAGAGTTTGTGAGAGAGAGAGAACCCCAGAGTGTGTGAGAGAGAGAGAACCCCAGATTGAGAGAGAGAGAGAGAACCCCAGAGAGTGTGAGAGAGAGAGAACGCCAGAGTGTGAGAGAGAGAGAACCCCAGAGCGTGTGAGAGAGTGAGAGAACCCTAGAGTGTGTGTGTGTGAGAGAGAACGACAGAGTGCGTTTGTGTGAGAGAGAGAGAACGACAGAGGGCCACAGAATGAGAGAACCCCAGAGTGTGTGTGAGAGAGAGAACCCCAGAGTGTGTGTGAGAGAGAGAACCCCAGAGTGTGTGTGAGAGAGATAACCCCAGAGTGTGTGTGTGAGAGAGAGAACCCCAGAGTGTGTGTGAGAAAGAGGGAACCACAGAGTGTGTGTGAGAAAGAGAGAACCCCAGAGTGTGTGAGAGAGAGAGAACCCCAGAGTGTGAGAGAGAGAGAGAACCCCAGAGCGTGTGAGAGAGTGAGAGAACCCCAGAGTGTGAGAGAGAGAGAGAGAACCCCAGAGTGTGTGTGTGTGTGTGTGAGAGAGAGAACCCCAGAGTGTGTGTGAGAGAGAGAGAACCCCAGAGTGTGTGTGTGAGAGAGAGGACGACAGAGTGCGTTTGTGTGAGAGAGAGAGAACGACAGAGTGCCACAGAATGAGAGAACCCCAGAGTGTGTGTGAGAGAGAGAACCCCTGAGTGTGTGTGAGAGAGAGAACCCCAGAGTGTGTGTGAGAGAGATAACCCCAGAGTGTGTGTGTGAGAGAGAGAACCCCAGAGTGTGTGTGAGAAAGAGGGAACCACAGAGTGTGTGTGAGAAAGAGAGAACCCCAGAGTGTGTGAGAGAGAGAGAACCCCAGAGTGTGAGAGAGAGAGAGAACCCCAGAGCGTGTGAGAGAGTGAGAGAACCCCAGAGTGTGAGAGAGAGAGAGAGAACCCCAGAGTGTGTGTGAGACAGAGAGAACCCCAGAGTGTGTGAGAGAGAGATAGAACCCCAGTGTGTGTGTGTGAGAGAGAGAGAGAGAGAGAGAGAGAGAGAGAGAGAACCCCAGAGTGTGTGAGAGAGAGTGAACCCCAGAGTGTGTATGTGGGAGAGCAAGAGAAAACCCCAGAGTGTGTGTGTGAGAGAGAGAACCCCAGAGTGTGTGTGTGAGAGAGAGAGCCCCAGTGTGTGTGTGTGAGAGAGAGAGAACCCCAGAGTGAGAGAGAGAGAGAGAGAACCCCAGAGTGTGTGAGTGAGAGAGAGAACCCCAGAGTGTGTGTGTGAGAGAGAGAGAATCACAGAGAGTGTGAGAGAGACATAGAAACCCAGAGAGTGTGTCTGTGAGAGAAAGAGAAAACCCCACAGTGTGTGTGAGAGAGAGAGAACCCCAGAGTGTGCGTGTGTGAGAGAGAGAGAGAGAGCCCCAGTGTGTGTGTGTGTGTGAGAGAGAGAGAAAACCCCACAGTGTGTGTGAGGGAGAGAGAACCCCAGTGTGTGTGTGTGAGATAGAGAGAACCCCAGAGCGTGTGTGTGTGAGAGAGAGAGAACCCCAGAGTGTGTGTGTGTGTGTGAGAGAGAGAACCCCAGGGGATGTGTGAGAGAGAGAGAGAACCCCAGAGTGTATGAGAGAGAGAGAGCGAACCCCACAGTGTGAGAGAGCGAGAGAAAACCGCAGAGTGTGAGAGAGAGAGAGACAACCCCAGAGTGTGTGAGAGAGAGAGAGAACCCCAGAGTGTGTGAGAGAGAGAGAGCCCCAGAGTGTATGTGTGTGTGAGAGAGAACCCCAGAGTGTGTGTGTGAGAGAGAGAGAACCCCAGAGTGTATGAGAGAGAGAGCGAAACCCAGAGTGTGAGAGAGCGAGATAGAACACCAGAGTGTGAGAGAGAGAGATACAACCCCAGAGTGTGAGAGAGAGAGAGAGAGAACCCCAGAGTGTGGGAGGGAGAGAGAACCCCAGAGTGTGTGAGAGAGAGAGAGAACCCAAGAGTGTGTGTGTGAGAGAGAGAGAGAACCCCAGAGTGTGTGTGAGAGAGAGAGAACCCCAGAGTGTGTGTGTGAGAGAGAGAACGACAGAGTGCGTTTGTGTGAGAGAGAGAGAACGACAGAGTGCCACAGAAAGAGAGAACCCCAGAGTGTGTGTGTGAGAGAGAACCCCTGAGTGTGTGTGAGAGAGAGAACCCCAGAGTGTGTGTGAGAGAGATAACCCCAGAGTGTGTGTGTGAGAGAGAGAACCCCAGAGTGTGTGTGAGAAAGAGGGAACCACAGAGTGTGTGTGAGAAAGAGAGAACCCCAGAGTGTGTGAGAGAGAGAGAACCCCAGAGTGTGTGAGAGAGAGAGAACCCCAGAGTGTGTGAGAGAGAGAGAACGCCAGAGTTTGTGAGAGAGAGAGAACCCCAGAGTGTGTGAGAGAGAGAGAACCCCAGATTGAGAGAGAGAGAGAGAACCCCAGAGTGTGTGAGAGAGAGAACGCCAGAGTGTGAGAGAGAGAGAACCCCAGAGCGTGTGAGAGAGTGAGAGAACCCTAGAGTGTGTGTGTGAGAGAGAGAGAACCCCAGAGTGTGAGAGAGAGAGACAACCCCAGAGTGTGTGTGAGAGAGAGAGAACACCAGAGTTTGAGAGAGAGAGAGAACCCCAGAGTGTGTGAGAGAGAGAGAACCCCAGAGTGTGAGAGAGAGAGAGAACCCCAGAGTGTGTGAGAGTGAGAGAACCCCAGAGTGTGTGTGAGAGAGAGAGAGAACCCCAGAGTGTGTGTGTGTGAGAGAGAGAGAACCCCAGAGTGTGTGAGAGAGAGAGAACCCCAGAGTGTGTGTGAGAGAGAGAGAACGACAGAGTGCGTTTGTGTGAGAGAGAGAGAACCCCCGAGTGCCACAGAGAGAGAGAACCCCAAAGTGTGTGAGAGAGAGAGAACCCCAGAGTGTGTGAGAGAGAGAGAACCCCTGAGTGTGTGAGAGAGAGAACCCCAGAGTGTGTGTGAGAGAGATAACCCCAGAGTGTGTGTGAGAGAGAAAACCCCAGAGTGTGTGTGAGAGAGAGAGAACCCCAGAGTGAGAGAAAGAGAGAGAACCCCAGAGTGTGAGAGAGAGAGAGAACCCCAGAGTGTGTGTGTGAGAGAGAGAACCCCAGAGTGTGTGTGAGAAAGAGGGAACCACAGAGTGTGTGTGAGAAAGAGAGAACCCCAGAGTGTGTGAGAGAGAGAGAACCCCAGAGTGTGGGAGGGAGAGAGAACCCCAGAGTGTGTGAGAGAGAGAGAGAACCCCAGAGTGTGTGTGTGTGAGAGAGAGAGAAGCCCAGAGTGTGTGTGAGAGAGAGAGAACCCCAGAGTGTGTGTGAGAGAGAGAGAAAACGACAGAGTGCGTTTGTGTGAGAGAGAGAGAACGACAGAGTGCCACAGAATGAGAGAACCCCAGAGTGTGTGTGAGAGAGAGAACCCCTGAGTGTGTGTGAGAGAGAGAACCCCAGAGTGTGTGTGAGAGAGATAACCCCAGAGAGTGTGTGTGAGAGAGAGAACCCCAGTGTGTGTGTGAGAAAGAGGGAACCACAGAGTGTGTGTGAGAAAGAGAGAACCCCAGAGTGTGTGAGAGAGAGAGAACCCCAGAGTGTGTGAGAGAGAGAGAACCCCAGAGTTTGTGAGAGAGAGAGAACCCCAGAGTGTGTGAGAGAGATAGAACCCCAGATTGAGAGAGAGAGAGAGAACCCCAGAGTGTGAGAGAGAGAGAACCCCAGAGTGTGTGAGAGAGAGAGAACCCCAGAGTGTGTGAGAGTGAGAGAACCCCAGAGTGTGTGTGAGAGAGAGAGAGAACCCCAGAGTGTGTGTGTGAGAGAGAGAGAGAACCCCAGAGTGTGTGAGAGAGAGAGAACCCCAGAGTGTGTGTGAGAGAGAGAGAACGACAGAGTGCGTTTGTGTGAGAGAGAGAGAACCCCCGAGTGCCACAGAGAGAGAGAACCCCAAAGTGTGTGAGAGAGAGAGAACCCCTGAGTGTGTGAGAGAGAGAGAACCCCTGAGTGTGTGTGAGAGAGAGAACCCCAGAGTGTGTGTGAGAGAGATAACCCCAGAGTGTGTGTGAGAGTGAAAACACCAGAGTGTGTGTGAGAGAGCGAGAACCCCAGAGTGAGAGAGAGAGAGAGAACCCCAGAGTGTGTGTGTGAGAGAGAGAACCCCAGAGTGTGTGTGAGAAAGAGGGAACCACAGAGTGTGTTTGAGAAAGAGAGAACCCCAGAGTGTGTGAGAGAGAGAGGACCCCAGAGTGTGTGAGAGAGAGAGAGAACCCCAGAGTGTGTGAGAGAGTTATAACCCCAGAGTTTGTGAGAGAGAGAGAACCCCAGAGTGTGTGAGAGAGAGAGAACGCCAGAGTGTGAGAGAGAGAGAACCCCAGAGCGTGTGAGAGAGTGAGAGAACCCTAGAGTGTGTGTGTGTGAGAGAGAGAACCCCAGAGTGTGAGAGAGAGAGACAAACCCAGAGTGTGTGAGAGAGAGAGAACGCCAGAGTGTGAGAGAGAGAGAACCCCAGAGCGTGTGAGAGAGTGAGAGAACCCTAGAGTGTGTGTGTGTGAGAGAGAGAACCCCAGAGTGTGAGAGAGAGAGACAAACCCAGAGTGTGTGAGAGAGAGAGAGAACACCAGAGTGTGTGAGAGAGAGAGGACCCCAGAGTGTGTGAGAGAGAGAGAGAACCCCAGAGTGTGTGAGAGAGTGAGAACCCCAGAGTTTGTGAGAGAGAGAGAACCCCAGAGTGTGTGAGAGAGAGAGAACGCCAGAGTGTGAGAGAGAGAGAACCCCAGAGCGTGTGAGAGAGTGAGAGAACCCTAGAGTGTGTGTGTGTGAGAGAGAGAACCCCAGAGTGAGAGAGAGAGAGAGAGAACCCCAGAGAGTGTGAGAGAGAGAGAACGCCAGAGTGTGAGAGAGAGAGAACCCCAGAGCGTGTGAGAGAGTGAGAGAACCCTAGAGTGTGTGTGTGTGAGAGAGAGAACCCCAGAGTGTGAGAGAGAGAGACAAACCCAGAGTGTGTGAGAGAGAGAGAGAACACCAGATTTTGAGAGAGAGAGAGAACCCCAGAGTGTGTGAGAGAGAGAGAACCCCAGAGTGTGAGAGAGTGAGAGAACCCCAGAGTGTGTGAGAGAGAGAACCCCAGAGCGTGTGAGAGAGTGAGAGATCTCCAGAGTGTGTGAGAGAAAGAGAGAGAGAACCCCAGAGTGTGTGAGAGTGAGAGAACCCCAGAGTGTGAGAGAGAGAGAGAACCCCAGAGCGTGTGAGAGAGTGAGAGAACCCCAGAGTGTGAGAGAGAGAGAACCCCAGAGTGTGTGTGAGACAGAGAGAACCCCAGAGTGTGTGAGAGAGAGATAGAACCCCAGTGTGTGTGTGTGAGAGAGAGAGAGAGAGAGAGAGAGAGAGAGAACCCCAGAGTGTGTGAGAGAGAGTGAACCCCAGAGTGTGTATGTGGGAGAGCAAGAGAAAACCCCAGAATGTGTGTGTGAGAGAGAGAACCCCAGAGTGTGTGTGTGAGAGAGAGAGAGCCCCAGAGTGTGTGTGTGAGAGAGAGAGAACCCCAGAGTGAGAGAGAGAGAGAGAACCCCAGAGTGTGTGAGTGAGAGAGAGAACCCCAGAGTGTGTGTGTGAGAGAGAGAGAATCACAGAGAGTGTGAGAGAGACATAGAAACCCAGAGAGTGTGTCTGTGAGAGAAAGAGAAAACCCCACAGTGTGTGTGAGAGAGAGAGAACCCCAGAGTGTGTGTGTGTGAGAGAGAGAGAGAGCCCCAGTGTGTGTGTGTGTGTGAGAGAGAGAGAAAACCCCACAGTGTGTGAGAGAGAGAGAGAACCCCAGTGTGTGTGTGTGAGATAGAGAGAACCGCAGAGCGTGTGTGTGAGAGAGAGAGAGAACCCCAGAGTGTGTGTGTGTGTGTGAGAGAGAGAACCCCAGGGGGTGTGTGAGAGAGAGAGAGAACCCCAGAGTGTATGAGAGAGAGAGAGCGAACCCCACAGTGTGAGAGAGCGAGAGAAAACCGCAGAGTGTGAGAGAGAGAGAGACAACCCCAGAGTGCGAGAGAGAGAGAGAGAACCCCAGAGTGTGTGAGAGAGAGAGAGCCCCAGAGTGTGTGTGTGTGTGAGAGAGAACCCCAGAGTGTGTGTGAGAGAGAGAGAGAACCCCAGAGTGTATGAGAGAGAGAGCGAAACCCAGAGTGTGAGAGAGCGAGATAGAACACCAGAGTGTGAGAGAGAGAGATACAACCCCAGAGTGTGAGAGAGAGAGAGAGAGAACCCCAGAGTGTGGGAGGGAGAGAGAACCCCAGAGTGTGTGAGAGAGAGAGAGAACCCCAGAGTGTGTGTGTGTGTGTGAGAGAGAGAGAACCCCAGAGTGTGTGTGAGAGAGAGAGAACCCCAGAGTGTGTGTGTGAGAGAGAGAACGACAGAGTGCGTTTGTGTGAGAGAGAGAGAACGACAGAGTGCCACAGAAAGAGAGAACCCCAGAGTGTGTGTGAGAGAGAGAACCCCTGAGTGTGTGTGAGAGAGATAACCCCAGAGTGTGTGTGTGAGAGAGAGAACCCCAGAGTGTGTGTGAGAAAGAGGGAACCACAGAGTGTGTGTGAGAAAGAGAGAACCCCAGAGTGTGTGAGAGAGAGAGAACCCCAGAGTGTGTGAGAGAGAGAGAACCCCAGAGTTTGTGAGAGAGAGAGAACCCCAGAGTGTGTGAGAGAGAGAGAACCCCAGATTGAGAGAGAGAGAGAGAACCCCAGAGTGTGTGAGAGAGAGAACGCCAGAGTGTGTGAGAGAGAGAACCCCAGAGCGTGTGAGAGAGTGAGAGAACCCTAGAGTGTGTGTGTGAGAGAGAGAACACCAGAGTTTGAGAGAGAGAGAACCCCAGAGTGTGTGAGAGAGAGAGATCCCCAGAGTGTGTGAGAGAGAGAGAACCCCAGAGTGTGAGAGAGAGAGAGAACCCCAGAGTGTGTGAGAGTGAGAGAACCCCAGAGTGTGTGTGTGAGAGAGAGAGAACCCCAGAGTGTGTGTGTGAGAGAGAGAGAGAACCCCAGAGTGTGTGAGAGAGAGAGAACCCCAGAGTGTGTGTGAGAGAGAGAGAACGACAGAGTGCGTTTGTGTGAGAGAGAGAGAACCCCCGAGTGCCACAGAGAGAGAGAGCCCCAGAGTGTGTGAGAGAGAGAGAACCCCAGAGTGTGTGAGAGAGAGAGAACCCCTGAGTGTGTGTGAGAGAGAGAACCCCAGAGTGTGTGTGAGAGAGATAACCCCAGAGTGTGTGTGAGAGAGAAAACCCCAGAGTGTGTGTGAGAGAGAGAGAACCCCAGAGTGAGAGAAAGAGAGAGAACCCCAGAGTGTGAGAGAGAGAGAGAACCCCAGAGTGTGTGTGTGAGAGAGAGAACCCCAGAGTGTGTGTGAGAAAGAGGGAACCACAGAGTGTGTGTGAGAAAGAGAGAACCCCAGAGTGTGTGAGAGAGAGAGAACCCCAGAGTGTGGGAGGGAGAGAGAACCCCAGAGTGTGTGAGAGAGAGAGAACCCCAGAGTGTGTGTGTGAGAGAGAGAGAGAACCCCAGAGTGTGTGTGAGAGAGAGAGAACCCCAGAGTGTGTGTGAGAGAGAGAGAACGACAGAGCGCGTTTGTGAGAGAGAGAGAGAACGACAGAGTGCCACAGAATGAGAGAACCCCAGAGTGTGTGTGAGAGAGAGAACCCCTGAGTGTGTGTGAGAGAGAGAACCCCAGAGTGTGTGTGAGAGAGATAACCCCAGAGTGTGTGTGTGAGAGAGAGAACCCCAGAGTGTGTGTGAGAAAGAGGGAGCCACAGAGTGTGTGTGAGAAAGAGAGAACCCCAGAGTGTGTGAGAGAGAGAGAACCCCAGAGTGTGTGAGAGAGAGAGAGAACCCCAGAGTGTGTGAGAGAGAGAGAACCCCAGAGTTTGTGAGAGAGAGAGAACCCCAGAGTGTGTGAGAGAGAGAGAACCCCAGATTGAGAGAGAGAGAGAGAACCCCAGAGTGTGTGAGAGAGAAAACGCCAGAGTGTGAGAGAGAGAGAACCCCAGAGCGTGTGAGAGAGTGAGAGAACCCTAGAGTGTGTGTGTGAGAGAGAGAGAACCCCAGAGTGTGAGAGAGAGAGACAACCCCAGAGTGTGTGTGTGAGAGAGAGAACACCAGAGTTTGAGAGAGAGAGAGAACCCCAGAGTGTGTGAGAGAGAGAGAACCCCAGAGTGTGTGAGAGAGAGAGAACCCCAGAGTGTGTGAGAGTGAGAGAACCCCAGAGTGTGTGTGAGAGAGAGAGAGAACCCCAGAGTGTGTGTGTGAGAGAGAGAGAGAACCCCAGAGTGTGTGAGAGAGAGAGAACCCCAGAGTGTGTGTGAGAGAGAGAGAACGACAGAGTGCGTTTGTGTGAGAGAGAGAGAACCCCCGAGTGCCACAGAGAGAGAGAACCCCAAAGTGTGTGAGAGAGAGAGAACCCCTGAGTGTGTGAGAGAGAGAGAACCCCTGAGTGTGTGTGAGAGAGAGAAGCCCAGAGTGTGTGTGAGAGAGATATCCTCAGAGTGTGTGTGAGAGTGAAAACCCCAGAGTGTGTGTGAGAGAGAGAGAATCCCAGAGTGAGAGAGAGAGAGAACCCCAGAGTGTGTGTGTGAGAGAGAGAACCCCAGAGTGTGTGTGAGAAAGAGAGAACCCCAGAGTGTGTGAGAGAGAGAGAGAACCCCAGAGTGTGTGAGAGAGAGAGAACCCCAGAGTGTGTGTGAGAGAGAGAACCCCAGAGTTTGTGAGAGAGAGAGAACCCCAGAGTGTGTGTGAGAGAGAGAACCCCAGATTGAGAGAGAGAGAGAACCCCAGAGTGTGTGTGTGAGAGAGAGAACCCCAGAGTGTGTGTGAGAAAGAGAGAACCCCTGAGTGTGTGTGAGAGAGAGAACCCCAGAGTGTGTGTGAGAGAGATAACCCCAGAGTGTGTGTGAGAGTGAAAACCCCAGAGTGTGTGTGAGAGAGAGAGAATCCCAGAGTGAGAGAGAGAGAGAACCCCAGAGTGTGTGTGTGAGACAGAGAACCCCAGAGTGTGTGTGAGAAAGAGAGAACCCCAGAGTGTGTGAGAGAGAGAGAGAACCCCAGAGTGTGTGTGAGAGAGAGAACCCCAGAGTTTGTGAGAGAGAGAGAACCCCAGAGTGTGTGTGAGAGTGAAAACCCCAGAGTGTGTGTGAGAGAGAGAGAATCCCAGAGTGAGAGAGAGAGAGAACCCCAGAGTGTGTGTGTGAGAGAGAGAACCCCAGAGTGTGTGTGAGAAAGAGAGAACCCCAGAGTGTGTGAGAGAGAGAGAGAACCCCAGAGTGTGTGAGAGAGAGAGAACCCCAGAGTGTGTGTGAGAGAGAGAACCCCAGAGAGTGTGAGAGAGAGAGAACGCCAGTGTGAGAGAGAGAGAACCCCAGAGCGTGTGAGAGAGTGAGAGAACCCTAGAGTGTGTGTGTGTGAGAGACAGAACCCCAGAGTGTGAGAGAGAGAGACAAACCCAGAGTGTGTGTGAGAGAGAGAGAACACCAGATTTTGAGAGAGAGAGAGAACCCCAGAGTGTGAGAGAGTGAGAGAACCCCAGAGTGTGTGAGAGAGAGAGAACCCCAGAGCGTGTGAGAGAGTGAGAGATCTCCAGAGTGTGTGAGAGAAAGAGAGAGAGAACCACAGAGTGTGTGAGAGTGAGAGAACCCCAGAGTGTGTGAGAGAGAGAGAACCCCAGAGTGTGTGTGTGAGAGAGATAGAACCCCAGAGTGTGTGTGTGTGAGAGAGAGAAAAATCCAGAGTGTGTCCGAGAGAGAGAGAACCCCAGAGAGTGTGTGAGAGAGAGAGAACCCCAGAGTGTGAGAAAGAGAGAGAACCCCAGAATGTGTGTATGTGAGTGAGAGAACCCCCAGAGTGTGTGTGTGAGAGAGAGAACCCCAGATTGTGTGTGTGTGTGAGAGAGAGAACCCCACATTGTGTGTGTGTGAGAGAGAGAGAACCCCAGTGTGTGTGTGCGAGAGAGAGAGAACCCCAGAGTGTGAGAGAGAGAGAGAACCCCAGAGTGTGTGTGTGAGAGAGAGAGAACCCCAGAGTGTGTGTGTGAGAGAGAGAACCCCAGAGTGTGAGGGAGAGAGAGAGAACCCGAGTGTGTGTGAGAGAGAGAGAACCCCAGAGTGTGTGTGTGTGTGAGAGAGAGAACCCCAGAGTGTGTGAGAGAGAGAGAACCCCAGAGTGTGTGTGAGAGAGAGAGAACCCCAGAGTGTGTGTGATAGCGAGAGAGAGAACCCCAGAGTGTGCGTGTGAGAGAGAGAGAGAAAACCAGAGTGTGTGTGAGAGAGAGATAGAAAACCCCAGAGTGTGTGTGTGTGAGAGAGAGAACCCCAGAGTGTGTATGAGAAAGAGAGAACACCAGAATGTGTGTGTGGGAGAGAGAGAGAACCGCAGAGTGTGTGTGAGAGAGAGAGACAACCCCAGAATGTGTGTGTGAGAGAGAGGGAGAACGCCAGAGTGTGTGCGAGAGAGACAGAACCCCCAGAGTGTGAGAGAGAGAGAACCCCCAGAGGGATTGAGGGAGAGAGAGAACCCCAGAGTGTGTGAGAGAGAGAGAGAACCCCAGAGTGTGTGAGAGAGAGAGAGAACCCCAGAGTGTGTGTGAGAGAGAGAGAACCCCAGAGTATGAGAGATAGAGAGAGAACCCCAGAGTGTGTGAGAGAGAGAGAGAACCCCAGAGTATGAGAGATAGAGAGAGAACCCCAGAGTGTGTGAGAGAGAGAGAGAACCCCAGAGTGTGAGAAAGAGAGAGAACCCCAGAGTGTGAGAGAGAGAGTCAACCCCAGAGTGTGAGAGAGAGAGAGAATCCCAGATTGTGTGTGTGTGTGTGTGTGTGAGAGAGAGAGCCCCAGAGTGTTTGTGTGAGAGAGAGAGAACCCCAGAGTGTGTGTGTTAGAGAGAGAACCCCAGAGTGTGAGAAAGAGAGAGAACCCCAGAGTGTGAGAGAGAGAGTGAACCCCAGAGTGTGTGAGAGAGAGAGAATCCCAGATTGTGTGTGTGTGTGTGTGAGAGAGAGAGAGAGCCCCAGAGTGTTTGTGTGAGAGAGAGAGAACCCCAGAGTGTGTGTGAGAGAGAGAGAACCCCAGAGTGTGTGTGTGTGTTAGAGAGAGAACCCCAGAGTGTGTGTGTGAGAGAGAGAACCCAAGATTGTGTGTGTGTGAGAGAGAGAACCACAGATTGTGTGTGTGTGTGAGCGAGAGAGAGAGCCCCAGAGTGTGTGTGTGAGAGAGAGAGAACCCCAGAGTGTGTGTGAGAGAGAGAGAACTCCAGAGTGTGAGAGAGAGAGAGAACCCTAGAGTGTGTGTGTGTGAGAGAGAGAGAGAAACCCCAGAGTGTGTGTTTGAGAGAGAGAACCCATTGTTTGTGTGTGTGTGATAGAGAGAGAACCCCAGATTGTGTGTGTGTGTGAGAGAGAGAGAACCCCAGATTGTGTGTGTTTGTGAGAGAGAGAGAGAGAACCTCAGAGTGTGTGTATGAGAGACAGAACCCCAGAGTGTGTGTGAGAGAGAGAGTGTGAGAACCCCAGAGAGTGTGTGTGAGAGAGAGAACCCCAGAGTGTGTGTGTGAGAGAGAGAGAGAACCCCAGAGTGTGTGTGTGTGTGAGAGAGAGATCCCCAGAGTGTGTGTGAGAGAGAGAGAACCCCAGAGTGTGTGTGAGAGAGAGAGAACCCCAGAGTGTGTGAGAGAGATAGAGAACCCCAGAGTGTGTGTGAGAGAGAGAGAACCCCAGAGTGTGAGAGAGACAGAGAACCTCAGAGTGTGTTAGAGAGAGAGAACCCCAGAGTGTGAGAGAGAGACAGAACCCCGAGTGTGAGAGAGAGAGAGAACCCCAGAGTGTGTGTGTGTTAGAGAGAGAACCCCAGAGTGTGTGTGTGAGAGAGAGAGAACTCCAGAGTGTGAGAGAGAGAGAGAACCCCCGTGTGTGTGTGTGTGAGAGAGAGAGAGAAACCCCAGAGTGTGTGTTTGAGAGAGAGAACCCATTGTTTGTGTGTGTGTGATAGAGAGTGAACCCCAGAGTGTGCGTGTGTGAGAGAGAGAGAAAACCAGAGTGTGTGAGAGAGAGAGATAGAAAACCCCAGAGTGTGTGTGTGTGAGAGAGAGAACCCCAGAGTGTGTGTGCGAGAGAGACAGAACCCCAGAGTGTGTGTGTGAGAGAGAGAGAGAGAACGCCAGAGTGGGTGTGTGGGAGAGAGAGAGAACCCCAGAGTGTGTGTGAGAGAGAGAGACAACCCCAGAATGTGTGTGTGTGAGAGAGAGAGAACCCCAGAGTGAGTGAGAGAGAAACCCAGAGTGTGAGAGAGACAGAACCCCCAGAGGGATTGAGGGAGAGAGAGAACCCCAGAGTGTGTGAGAGAGAGAGAGAACCCCAGAGTATGAGAGATAGAGAGAGAACCCCAGAGTGTGTGAGAGAGAGAGAGAACCCCAGAGTGTGAGAAAGAGAGAGAACCCCAGAGTGTGAGAGAGAGAGTGAACCCCAGAGTGTGAGAGAGAGAGAGAATCCCAGATTGTGTGTGTGTGTGTGTGTGTGAGAGACAGAGAGCCCCAGAGTGTTTCTGTGAGAGAGAGAGAACCCCAGAGTGTGTGTGAGAGAGAGAGAACCCCAGAGTGTGAGAAAGAGAGAGAACCCCAGAGTGTGAGAGAGAGAGAGAATTCCAGATTGTGTGTGTGTGTGTGTGTGAGAGAGAGAGAGAGCCCCAGAGTGTTTGTGTGAGAGAGAGAGAACCCCAGAGTGTGTGTGAGAGAGAGAGAACCCCAGAGTGTGTGTGTGTGTTAGAGAGAGAACCCCAGAGTGTGTGTGTGAGAGAGAACCCAAGATTGTGTGTGTGAGAGAGAGAGAACCACAGATTGTGTGTGTGTGTGAGCGAGAGAGAGAGCCCCAGAGTGTGTGTGAGAGAGAGAGAGAACCCCAGAGTGTGTGTGAGAGAGAGAGAGAACTCCAGAGTGTGAGAGAGAGAGAGAACCCCAGTGTGTGTGTGTATGAGAGAGAGAGAAACCCCAGAGTGTGTGTTTGAGAGAGAGAACCCATTGTTTGTGTGTGTGTGATAGAGAGAGAACCCCAGATTGTGTGTGTGTGTGTGAGAGAGAGTACCCCAGATTGTGTGTGTGTGTGTGAGAGAGAGAGAGAACCTCAGAGTGTGTGTATGAGAGAGAGAACCCCAGAGTGTGTGTGAGAGAGAGAGTGTGAGAACCCCAGAGAGTGTGTGTGAGAGAGAGAACCCCAGAGTGTGTGTGTGAGAGAGAGAGAGAACCCCAGAGTGTGTGTGTGTGTGTGAGAGAGATCCCCAGAGTGTGTGTGAGAGAGAGAGAACCCCAGAGTGTGTGTGAGAGAGAGAGAACCCCAGAGTGTGTGAGAGAGATAGAGAACCCCAGAGTGTGTGTGAGAGAGAGAGGACCCCAGAGTGTGAGAGAGACAGAGAACCTCAGAGTGTGTTAGAGAGAGAGAACCCCAGAGTGTGAGAGAGAGACAGAACCCCGAGTGTGAGAGAGAGAGAGAACCCCAGAGTGTGTGTGTGTTAGAGAGAGAACCCCAGAGTGTGTGTGTGAGAGAGAGAGAACTCCAGATTGTGTGTGAGAGAGAGAGAACCCCAGATTGTGTGTGTGTGAGAGAGAGAGAGAGCCCCAGTGTGTGTGTGTGTGAGAGAGAGAACCCCAGAGTGTGTGTGAGAGAGAGTGAACCCCAGAGTGTGTGTGTGTGATAGAGAGAACCCCAGATTGTGTGTGCGTGAGAGAGAGAGAGAACCCCAGAGTGTGTGTGAGAGAGAGAGAACCCCAGAGTGTGAGAGAGAGAGAGAACACAAGAGTGTGTGTGTGTGAGAGAGAGAACCCCCAGAGTGTGTCTGTGAGAGAGAGAACACCAGATTATGTGTGTGTGAGAGAGAGACCCCCAGATTGTGTGAGTGTGTGTGTGTGTGCGAGAGAGAGAGAACCCCAGATTGTGTGTGTGTGTGAGAGAGAGAGAACCCCAGAGTGTGTGAGAGAGAGAGAGAACTCCAGAGTGTTTGTGTGAGAGAGAGAGAGAAAACAACAGTGTGTCTGAGAGAGAGAGAGAGAACCCCAGAGTGTGTGTGTGAGAGAGAGAGAACCCCAGAGTGTGTGTGTGATAGAGAGAGAACCCCAGAGTGTGTGTGTGAGAGAGAGAGAACCCCAGAGTGTGTGTGTGTGTGAGAGAGAGAACCCCAGAGTGTGTGTGAGAGAGAGAGTGAACCCCAGAGTGTGTGAGAGAGAGGGAAACCCAGAGTGTGTTAGAGAGAGAGAGAGAGAACCCCAGAGTGTGTGTGAGAGAGAGAGAACGCCAGATTGTGTGTGTGTGCGAGAGAGAGAGAACCCCAGAGTGTGTGTGAGAGAGAGAGAACTCCAGAGTGTTTGTGTGAGAGAGAGAGAGAAAACAACAGTGTGTCTGAGAGAGAGAGAGAGAACCCCAGAGTGTGTGTGTGAGAGAGAGAGAACCCCAGAGTGTGTGTGTGATAGAGAGAGAACCCCAGAGTGTGTGTGTGAGAGAGAGAGAACCCCAGAGTGTGTGTGTGTGTGAGAGAGAGAACCCCAGAGTGTGTGTGAGAGAGAGAGAGTGAACCCCAGAGTGTGTGAGAGAGAGGGAAACCCAGAGTGTGTTAGAGAGAGAGAGAGAGAACCCCAGAGTGTGTGTGTGAGAGAGAGAACGCCAGATTGTGTGTGTGTGTGACAGAGAGAACCCCCAGAGTGTGTGTGAGAAAGAGCGAACACCAGATTGTGTGTGAGAGAGAGAGAATCGCAGATTGTGTGTGTGTATGAGAGAGAGAGAGAGAACCCCAGAGTGTGTGTGTGTGAGAGAGAGAGAACCCCAGTGTGTGTGTGAGAGAGAGAGAACCCCAGAGTGTGTGTGATAGAGAGAGAGAGAACCCCAGAGTGTGTGTGTGTGTGAGAGAGAGAGAACCCCAGTGTGTGTGTGAGAGAGAGAGAACCCCAGAGTGTGTGTGATAGAGAGAGAGAGAACCCCAGAGTGTGTGTGAGAGAGAGAGAACCCCAGAGTGTGTGAGAGATAGAGAACCCCAGTGTCTGTGAGAGAGAATTCTAGTGTCCCAGAGTATCTAACTGAATCCCAGAATGCCAATGTTCCAGCATGTGTAAGGAAATCCCAGAGTGTGTGAGAGAATCCCAGAATGTCCCAGAGTGTGTCAGAAAGAGAATCCCAGAGTGTGTGAGAGTTCCAGGAGTGTGAGTGAGAGGGTTCCACTGTCCTGGTGTGTGTAATGGAATCCCAAAGTTATTGGGCAAGGGTCCCAGTGTCCCAGAGTGAGTAAGGGAATTCCAAAGTGCCCCAGAGTGTGCGAGAGAATCCCAGATTGTCCCAGAGTGTGAGAGGCTCCCAGCGTCCCATGGAGCATAAGGAAATCCCCGAGTGTAAGAGAGAATCACAGAATGTGCGAGAGAATCCCAGTGTGTGTACCCAGCGTGTGTGGGAGAGGGTCCCAGTGTCCCAGAGTGTGTAAGGGAATCCCAGCGTGTGTGAGAGAACCACAGAGTGTTCCAGAGTGTGATGAAGAATCTCAGAGTTTGAGAGAGAATCCCAGATTTTCCCAAAGTGTGTGAGGGTATCCTCGAGTGTGTACTCAGAGTGTGCGGGAGAGGATCCCAGAGTCCCAGAGTGTGTGGGAGAGAGCACCAGTGTGTACTTAATCAGAGTGTCTCAGATTGTGAGAGAGCATCCACGATTGTCCCAGAGTGTGAGAGACAATCCCAGCGTGTGTACCCAGAGTGTGTGGGAGAGGGTCCCAGAGTGTTTACGTGAATCAGAATCCCAGAGTATGTGAGAGAGTTCCGGAGTGTGTGGGAGAGGGTTCCAGAGCGTGTGAGAGAATCCCAGATTGTCCCAGAGAGTGAGAGAATCCCAGAGTGTGAGAGAGTGTCCGAGAGTCCCACGGAGCATAAGGGAATCCCCGAGTGCAAGCGAGAATAGCAGAATGTGCAATAGAATCCCTGAATGCGTAAGAGAATCCCAGAGTGTGTAAACCAGAGTATGTGGGAGAGTGTCCCAGAGTGTGTGGGTGAGGGTCCCAGTGTCCCAGATTGCGTAAGGGAGTCCCAGTGTGTGTAAGGGAGTCCTTGAGTTTCCAGAGCATGTGGGAGAATCCCAGAGTGAGTGAGCGAGTCCCAGAGTATGTGAGAGAATCCCAGAGTGTGTGGGAGAGGTTCCCAGCGTTACAGATTGCGTGAGAGAATCCCAGAGTGTGTGAGAGTATCCCAGAGTTTGTGAGAGAATCACAGTGTCCCAGAGTGTGCACCCAGTGTGTTTGAGAGAATCCCAGATTTTCCCAGAGTGTGAGAGAATCCCAGAGTGTCGCAGAGTGTGTGAGAGTGTCCCAGAGTGTGTAAGGTATCCCCGGCTATATGAGAGAATCCCCGAGTGTAAGAGAGAATCCCAGAGTGTGTGACAGAATGCCAGACTGTCCCAGAGTGTGTGAGAATCCCAGAATGTGAGAGAGAATCACAGGGAATCCCAGAGTGTGTAAGGAAATTCCAGTGTGTGGAAGAGAGTCCCACTGTCCCAGAGTGTGTGGGAGAGAATGCCAGAGTGTGTGGGAGGGTACCCCAGAGTGTGTGGGAAGGTGTCCCAGAGTCTGTAAGAGAATCCTAGCGTATGTGAGAGAGTCCCAGAATGTGTAAGGAAATCCGAGTGTGTGAAAGAAGCCCAGAGTGTGTAGGGAGTTCTAGTGTGTGAGAGAGAATCCAGAGTGTGTACCCAGTGTGTGTGATACAATCCCAGTGTGTGTGAGAGAATCATAGAGTGTGAGAGAGAGTCCCAGAGTGTGTTAGGGAATCCCAGATTGTGTGAGAGAATCACAGCATCCCAGAGTGTGTACCCAGTGTGTGTGCGAGAATACCAGAGTGTCCAAGAATGCGTGAAAGAATCACAGTGTCCCAGAGTGTGGGAGAGTGTCCCAGAGTGTGGACATGAATCAGAGTGTGCGAGAGAGTCCCAGGATCCCATGGTACGTAAGGAAATCCCGCATGTGCGAAGTATGCCAGAGTGTGCCCGAGTGTGTACCCAGAATGTGTGAGGAGTGTCCCAGAGTATGTGGGAGAGGGTCCCTGTGTCCCAGAGTGTGTGAGAAAATCCCAGAATCTCCCAGGGTGTGTGAGAGAATCCCAGAGTGTAAGAGAGAATCACAGGGTATCCCACAGTGTGTGGGAGAGGTTCCTAGAATGCGTGAGAGAGGGTCCCAATGTCTCAGAGCGTGCGAGAGATTCCCAGAGTGTGTAAGGGAATCCCAGAGTGTGCGAGAGAATCCTAGTGTCCCAGAGTGTGTGGGAGAGAGCCCCAGAGGATGTACGTGAATCAGTGTGTCCCAGAGTGTGTGAGAGAATCCTAGTGTCCCAGAGTGTGTAGGAGAGGGTCCCAGAGTGTGTTTGAGAATCCCAGGGGGTCCCAGAGTGTGCGAAAGAATCCTAGTGTTCCAAAGTGTTCCAGAGTGTGTAAGGAAATCCCAGCGTGTGAGAGAATTCCAGAGTGTGTACCCAACGTGTGTTTGAGACTCCCAGAGTGTGTGAGAGAATCACAGTGTCCCAGAGTGTGTGAGGGAGAATCCCAGAGTGTGAGAGTGAATCACAAAGTGTGAACCCAGAGTGTGTGGGAGAGGGTTTCTGTGTCCCAGAGTGTGTGAGAGAATCCCAGAGTGTCCCAGAGAGTGTGGAGGAGAATCCCAGAGTGTGTGGGAGAGGGTCCCAGTGTGCCAGAGTATGTAAGCAAATGCCAGAGTGAGAGAGAAAATCCCAGTGTGTCCCAGAGTGTGTTAGAAAATCCCAGAGTGTGTGAGAGAATTCCTGAGTGTGAGAGAGAGTCCCCAGAGTGTGTGGGAGAGGGTTCCAGAGTCCTAGAGTGTGTGGGAGAGAGTCGCAGATTTTGGGAGACCGTCCCAGAGTGTTTACGTGAATCAGAGTGTCCCCGAGTGTGTAAGGGAATCCCAGGGTGTGCGAGAGAATCCCAGAGTGTGTACACAGTGTGTGGGAGAGGGCCCCAGAGTGTGTGGGAGAGGGTCCCAGAGGTCCAGACTGTGTGAGAGAATCCCAGAGTGTCTCAGAATGTGTGTGAGAGGATCTCAGTGTCCCAGAGTGTGTAAGGTAATCGCGAATGTGTGGGAGAGGGTCCCAGGGTATATGAGAGAATCCCAGAGTGTGAGAGAGAATTGTAGAGAATCCCTGAGTGTGAGAGAAAATCCCAGAATGTGTGAGACTTCCCAGAGTGTGTGAGAGAGGGTCCAAATGTCCTAGTGTGGGTAAGGGAAACCCAGCGTGTGTGAGAATCCCAGAATGTGAGAGAGAATCGCAGGGAATCCCAGAGTGTGTAAGGGAATCCTAGCGTGTATGGGAGAGGGTCCCAGTGTCCCAGAGTGTGTAAGGGAATCCCTCAGTGTGTAAGGGAATCCCAGCATGTGCAAGAGAATTCCAGAGTATCCCAGAGTGTGGGGGAGAATCCCAGAGTGTGTACCCAGTGCGTGAGAGAGAATCCCAGTGCGTGTGAGAGAATCCCAGTGTGTCGCAGAGTGTGTGAGAGAATCAGTGTCCCAGAGTGTGTACCCAGTGTATGTGAGAGAATCCCAGCCTGTCCAAGAATGCGTGAGAGAATCGAGGAGGTGCGTGAGAGAATCACAGTGTCCCATAGCATGTAAGGGAATCCCAGAGTGTGGGAGAGTGTCCAGAGTGTGGACGTGAATCAGAGTGAGCGAGAGAGTCCTCGGGTCCCATGGTCCGTAAGGGAATCCCCGAGTGTAAGAGAGAATCTCCAAGTGTAAGAGGGAATCACGGAATGTGCGAGAGTGTGCCCGAGTGTGTGAGAGAATCCCAGAGTGTATAACGGAATCACTGTGTGTAAGAGAATCCCAGAGTGTGTGAGAGAATCAGAGTTTGTGGGAGAGGGTCTCAGAATGTGTGGGGGAGTATCCCAGAGTGTGTAAGCAATTTCCCGAGTGTGTGGGAGAGGGCCCCAATGTCCTAGAGTGTGCAAGGGAATACCAGCGTGTGCGAGAGATTCCCAGAGGATCCCAGAGTGTGTGGGAGAGGGTCCCATTGTCCCAGAGTGTGTAAGGGAATGCCAGTATGTGCAAGAGATTCTCAGTGTCCCAGAGTGAGTAAGGGCATCCCAGAGTGTGTAGGGGATCCCAGAGTGTGTACCCAGTGTGCGTGAGAGAATCCCAGAGTGTGTGAGAGAATCCCAGAATGTCCCAGAGTGTGTATGAGGATCAGTGTGTCCCGGAGTGTGAGAGAGAATCGCAGAATGTGTAAGGGAAACCCAGAGTATGTGTGAATCCCAGAATGTGAGAGAGAATCACAGGGTATTCCAGAGAGTGTAAAGAAATCCCAGTGTGTGTGGGAGAGGGTCCCTGTGTCCCATTGTGTGCGAGAGAATCCCAGAATGTGTAACGGAGTCCTAGGGTGTGTGAGAGAGTCCCAGAGTGTGGGAGAGTACCCCATAGTGTGTGGGAGAGGGTCCCAGTGTCCCAGTATGTGCAAGAGAATCCAAGAGTGTCCCAGATTGTGTAAGGGAATACCAGAGTGTGTAAGGTAATCCAACAGTGTCTCAGAATGTGTACCCAGAGTGTGTGAGAGAATCCCGGAGTGTGTGAGAGAATCCCAGAATGTTCCAATGTGAGTGAGAGAATCCCGGAGTGTATGAGAGAATCGAGGAGTGTGAGAGAGAATCACAGTGTCCCAGAGTGTGGATGTAAATCAAAGAATCCCAGAGCGTCCGTGAGAATCACCGCATGTCCCAGAGTGTGTGAGATAATCCCAGATGTGTACGAGAGAATCACAGAGTGTGCGAGAGAATCTGAATGTCCCAGAATGTGTTAGAGAATCACAGCAATCCCAGAATGTGTGAGAGGATCACAGCATTTGTGCAGTGTGTGTGTGGCAGAATCGCAACGCATGTGTGAGTATCACAGTGTGTCCCAGAGTATCACAGCATGTGCGGGAGAGAATCTCAGCATGTCCCGGCGTGTGTGAGAGGATCACAGCGTGTCCCAGTGTATGAGAGGATCACAGCGTGTTCCAATGTGTGTGAGGGAATCACAGCGTATCCCAGAGTGCGTGGGAGTATTCAGGAGAATCCCAGAGAGTCCCAGAGTGTGCGAGAGAATCACAGCGTGTCCCAGAGTGTGTGACATAATCCCAGAGAATCCGAGAGAATCAGAGTGTATTAGAGAGAATCTAAGTGTCCCAGAGTGTGTAAGATAATCACAGCGTGTAAGGGAACCACAGTGTGTCCCGAAGTGAGTAAGGGAATTTCAGGGATTCGCAGAGAGGGTAAGAGAATTAGAGTGTCCCAGAGTGGTGTAAGGGAATCACAGAATCTCAGAGTGGGTAAGAGAATCACAATGACCCAATGTGTGGAAGGGCATCACAGAGTGTGTAAGAAAATCACAAATATTCGCAGAGAGGGTAAGAGAATCGCAGAGTGTCCCGAAGTGTTTAAGAGACTCACCTAGTGCCCCAGAATGTGTCAGAGAATCACAGCGTGTCACAGTGTGTGTAAGGGCATCACAGAGACTCAGAGTGTGTACGATAATCAGAGTATCCCAGAGTGTGTAGGAAAATCACAAATATTTGCAGTGTGCAAGCGTATTACAGAGTGTCCCAGAGTGTGTCAGAGAATCAGTGTGTCCCAGCCTGTGTAAGGGAATCACGGCGTGTCCCAGAGTGTGTAAGGGAACCGCAGAGTATGTAAGAGAAGTACAGTGTCCCAGAATGTGTAAGAGAATAACATAGTGTCCAGAGTGCGTGAGAGACTCAACGAGTGTCACAAAATATGTAAGGGAATCACAGAGTGTGTAACACAATCAGAGTGTGATTCCCTTACACACTCTGGGACACTGTGATTCTCTAACACACATTGTGATTCTTTTACACACTCTGTGACAATGTGTGTCAGGGAATCAGAGTCTCAGAGAGTGTGTAAGAGAATCACAGAGTCTCAGTGTATAAGGGAATCGCAGAGTGTCCCAGCCTGTGTAAGGAAATCTCAGAGTGTCCAAGAGTCTGTAAGAGAATTGCAGTGTGTCCCGGAGTGTGTCAGTGAATCACAGAGCCTCAGAGAGTGCGTAAGATAATCACAGCGTGTGTAAGAGTATCACAGAGATTCACAGAGAGCGCAAGAGAATCAGACTCCCAGAGTGTGTGAGAAACTCCAAGAGTGTGTGAGAGACTGTCGCAGCGTGTGCAATGGAATCACCGAGTGTCACAGAGTGTGTGAGGGAATCACCGAGTGTCCCAGAGTGTGTAAGGGAATAGCAGTGTGTAAGAGAATCACAGATATTTGCAGAGAGGGTAAGAGACTCAGAGTATCCCAGAGACTCACCGAGTGTCCCAGAGCATGTAAGGGAATCACATCAATCCCAGAGTGTGAAAGAGAATCCCAGCGTGTGTGAGAGGATCACAGAGTGTCCCAGCGTGTGTTAGAGAATCACCAAGTGTCACAGAGTGTGCAAGGGAATCAGTGTTCCAGAGTGTGTAAAAGATTCACTGAGTATCGCAGTGTGTGTGAGGGAATAACAGTGTGTAAGAGAAACACAGCTATTCACAGAGAGGATAAGAGAATCTCTGAGTGTCCCAGAGTGTGTGAGAGACGCACCGAGTGACCCAGAGTGTGTAAGGGAATCACAGTGTGTAGGAGAATGAGGGTCCCACCAACCAACTTCTTCCATTATACCCAAGTCGACGCACTTTTTAAAATCTCTTTAAAATTATTATGATCTAAACACCACAGATTTTAATTTGTATTCAGATGTCTTCACTGTTACAAACAATTGAGAATTAGTTTTAGCTTCATCTATATTTGGTGAATTGAACACTGATTGATTGTAAATATATGAATATCAAACGAACTTGAGTTTTATGATAGTTAATCCAGTCTTTCATTCTTGTTGATTAATATCTTGAAGAGAACTGTCCTCAGAACTCCAGCTGTGCTCTGACTTCATTCACAACTGGGTGTGGCTGGACTGCAGATCTTAGATCTGTTCTGTTGTTTCCCGGATTGCTTCGCTCTGTCTGTCACTTGTCGCTTATGCTGTTTGGCACATAAGTAGTCCTCTTTGGTAACTTCATCAGGTTAACACCTCATTTTTAGGTATTCATGCTGCTGTTACTGGCGTGCCCTCCTGAATTCTCTCAGTTGAAGGAGGATTGATCCTCTGGTTTGATGGTAAGAGATAAATTGGGGGATATGCTGGGCCGTAAGTTTTTTTTTTGTTGTAGTGCAATTCTACTGCTGTTGGAAGGAAACAGCTAAACTCTTACACTGTAAGCCATATATACAAGAAGCTACATGCAGTATCATGATCACTGATAGGCCAAGTCAGGAAATACGAGCAACACTGTACAATGCAGGATCACAACTGCAGCAAGGGGAGTTTAAGAGCCAACTTGACATAGGAGTAGGGAAAGAAGCAGCTGATCAGATTGTCTCATTCATACTCACAAAGAGACTCAGATTATTGTGCTGTTGGAGGAGGTTGGGGAGATGGAGAGCCCTTCAAAAGAAACTAATCTGCCTGAGAACCATGGGATCGACGTGATTGCCATGCATTTAACAGAAAGCTAACTGAAACTGTTTTAATCCCCAAAAGATAACAAGATTGGTGTTTCCAATCATCATCAGAATCGAACCCCAGAATACGTGATTCAGACATGGATGTCAATAGCCCATCAACTCCAACTCTTGCAATCATTGAGCAAACGTATGTGTGATTACCCAGTCCTGATGAACCAGAAAATCACTGTTCACTCTGTGCAGATGGACAGCGATGTGCGAAGTACTGGCATAGTGGTATTGTCACTAGGCAGTTAATCCTAAGCCTCAGATAACGTTCTGGAGACCTGGGTTCAAAGCCTGCTGCAGCAGATGGGGGAGTTTGAATTCAATAAAAAGAAGCTCTGGAACTTAAGAGTCTAATGATGACCATTAATCGATTGTCAGAAAAAGCCCATCCAGTTCACTAATGCCCTTTCAGGAAGGAAGCTGCCATCTTTACCTGGTCTGGCCTACATTGTGACCTCAGACCCACAGCAATGTGGTCGACTCTTGCCTGCCCTCTGGGCAATTAGGGATGGGCAGGAAATGCTGCCGGGCCAGCGACACCCTCCTCCTGTGAATGAATAAAGGAAAATAAAAGTCTCTACCCAGTGTGAATCTGAACATCTTTGAACATGTCATAAACATTTCCAAAACTAAGTTCTCTACAGGCAAAACTTTATTAATATTGTAACTGCCAAAACCATTGTTCATTCCTTGGTGTGAACAAGAGAAAAAAAATCCTTCAACTGTAGTTATGAGTAAATTCCCTGTTGTCCCAGCAGGATGGATGCCTGAGTGAATCCCTTCCCCCTCACACAGAGCAGGTGAACAGCTTCTCTCCAGTCTGACTTGTTTGGCCAGTTTCCAGGTGGGATAGGTAAAGAATTCCCTTCTGGCATTCCCCACATTTCCACAGACTCTCCCTGGTGTGGCTGCACTGGTGTTTTGCCATTTCAGATAAATGCTGGCAGGCAGTTACACACACCGTGTAGGTGTGTTACTGCCCAGTCTGAATGCTGCTGTTTCCTGTTGAAAACCTTTTGATAATTAGGTTCCAGTAAACCCCGTAACTCAATCGTCTCTTCTCCGCTGTGGGACTCCCCTCCCCACATTCCTGATGATGGGTTTCTGCCTGAAACATCGATTCTCCTGCTCCTCACATGCTGTCTGACTTGCTGTGCTTTTCCAGCACCACACTTTTTGACACTGATAAACAGAGTGACTGTCAGAGCTGGATGTGGTTTTGTCTGAATCCTTTGACACAGCCCTTCCCAGGATTGGGACAGTCCAAGACACGACTCTATGAAATGGGAAGGATTTGCAGATTCCAAACAGACATTGTGCAGTCACTCCTTACACGAGGATATGGATATCATCGCTCTGATGACTTGGAAGGAACATAGTATATTTCCTCAGTCTGTCAGTAAGCGTTTCATGTATTGGCTCTGGATGTTCTGAGATATTCGCAATCCTGGAGCAGGTGTTCAGTTCTTCGTACCCTACCTGGGAACCCCCCTCCCTTCCCCCCGCCTCCCCAGAACCCAGTACAAAATAGTAAATATTATCTCCTGCTGTGGAAGGACAGCCTGTATTTCTCAGAGTCGGAACACTGAGCAGATTTACCTAAATGATAATTTAACCCCTGAAGGAAAGTGACCAGAGCAAGCTAAGCACGTCCAAATAAAATGCTTTATCGCACGAAACGTGGCCCATCAATTCCAAACTGGCTCTGTGTAGTAGATTCCCATATTCTCATTCCCCACATGTCCCCTACACTCTGCAAGTTTATTTCCCTCTGATCTGATATCATTGTTACTATCAATCATTGCACCACCACACAGGCAGCATGTTCTGCATATTTCCAGCCAGTAGAGTCAGCAGACACACTTGCTCGTCTCCCGCTGTCTCAAAACCTTACATCTGATCTTACTTCTTGTGCCATCTCAATATCATTGGCCTTTTCACGTGGAAGGAAAGGTGTGTATTCTGTCTGTGGATGAATATTTCAAATGTCAGTGTGACTGTAAAATGTACTCTGTGGTTTATGGCTTGGAATGGAGGCTTTCTATCAGGATTATCTCCATGACAACAGTACATAAGGCAATTCAGCACTTTGACCCACCCTCCATAGCTCACTCAAGTACCTGACAAACTTCAATTAAAGTTAGAAATCACACAGCACCAAGTTATAGTCCAACAGCTTAATTGGGAAGCACTAGCTTTCGGTATCTACCTGACAAAGGAGCAGCGCTCCAGAAAGCTGTGCTTCCCAATAAACCTATTGGACTGTACCCTGTTGTTGTGTGATTTTGTCCATCCCATCATCATGACCTCCACGTCATTTCCATGAATAAGGAATTCTAACCACTGGGAGTGAATGGGGGTGGGGATAGAGGACCAAGCGGGGGGATCTGGTCCTCCAGCCAATGAGAGTGAATGAGGAATGGGCCTGGAGGACTGAGCTGATGGGTCCTGGTCCTCCAGGCTTTGGGAGTGAGTGTGTGGTGCCGTGGAAGGACTGAAGGTGTGTGGCAGATCCTACATCCAATGGGAGTGAATGAGGATGGAGCTGGTCCTCCAATCAATGGGAGTGCATGAGGGGTGTAGTTGGTCCTCCAGTCAATGGGAGTGAATGGGTGGGCGGGGCTTTAATAACAATAAAGGAGCTTTGATGAGGACTTCTTCCTCCACCCAGCTCCACACATTTCCAGTTTCATTCAGCTCCATTTCACAACATGACTTTGGGCTTTTGTGTGATCTCCCACACTCCTTTGATGGTGTTTCTGATTTCTGATTAACAAACTACATGGGATATTAGCAGGATTTAGGGGTGGCACAGTGCCTCAGCAGTTTGCAATGCTACCTCACAGCACCAGGAAGCCCGGTTCGATTCTACCCAACATTGTCTGTGTGGAATTTGCACATTCTCCCCGTGTCTGTGTGGGTTTCCTCTCGCAGTCCAAAGATGGGCAGGGTAGGTGGATTATCCAGGGGGAAATGCAGGGTTATGGGAAGAGGGTAGGGAATTGTGGGTCTGTTTGGGATGTTCTTCAATGGGTTACATAGAACATAGAACATAGAAGGATACAGCGCAGTACAGGCCCTTCGGCCCTCGATGTTGCGCCGACCGAATCCTACCTAACCTATACTAGCCCAATAACTTCCAAATGCCTATCCAATGCCCGCTTAAATGACCATAAAGAAGGAGAGTTCACCACTGATACGGGCAGGGCATTCCATGAACTCACAACCCGCTGTGTGAAGAATCTACCCCTAACATCTGTCCTATACCTACCACCCCTTAATTTAAAGCTATGTCCCCTAGTAACACCTGACTCCATTAGCGGTAAAAGATTCTTAGTATCTACCCTATCTGAACCCCTAATCATCTTATACACTTCTATCAGATCTCCCCTAAACCTTCTCTTCTCCAATGAGAACAGCCCCAAGTGCCTCAGCCTTTCCTCATAAGATTTTCCTACCATTCCAGGCAACATCCTGGTAAACCTCCTCTGCACTCGTTCTAAAGCTTCCACATCCTTCCTATAGTATGGCGACCAAAACTGCACACAATACTCCGGATGAGGCCGCACCAGAGTCTTATACAACTGCAACATGACCTCAGGACTCCGGAACTCAATTCCTCTGCCAATAAAGCCCAGTACACCATATGCCTTCCTCACAGCACTATTTACCTGGGTGGCAACTTTCAGAGATCTGTGTACATAGACACCAAGATCCCTCTGCTCATCCACACTACCAAGTAGCCTACCATTAGCCCAGTAATCCATCATCTTGTTATTCCTACCAAAGTGAACGACTTCGCACTTAGCTACATTGAATTCCATTTGCCACATTTCCGCCCAGCTCTGCAACTTATCTATATCCCGCTGTAACCTACCACTTCCTTCCTCACTATCCACAACTCCACCGACTTTTATGTCATCCGCAAACTTGCTTACCCAGCTTTCAAGTCCTTCCTCTAGATCATTTATAAAGATAACAAAAAGCAATGGTCCCAAAACAGATCCTTGTGGTACACCGCTAGTAACTGCGCTCCAAGATGAACATAATCCATCAACTACTACCCTCTGTCTCCTTCCAGCCAGCCAATTCCTAATCCAAACCTCTAATGTATCCTCAATGCCATACCTCCGAAGTTTTAGCATTAGCCTACCATGGGGAACCTTATCGAACGCCTTACTAAAATCCATATACACAACATCTACTGCTTTACCCTCATCCACTTCCTTAGTCACCTTCTCAAAGAACTCAATAAGGTTTGTGAGGCACGACCTGCCCTTCACAAAACCATGCTGGCTATCCCTGATCACGTTATTCCTACCCAGATGTTCATAAATCTTATCCCTTACCATTCTCTCTAAGACTTTGCCCACCACTGAAGTCAGACTCACTGGCCTATAGTTACTAGGGCTATCCCTACTCCCTTTCTTGAACAATGGGACCACATTCGCTATCCTCCAGTCCTCTGGTACTATTCCCGTAGACAATGACGACATAAAAATCCAGGCCAATGGCTCTGCTATCTCCTCCCTAGCTTCCCACAGAATCCTGGGGTAAATGCCATCAGGCCCAGGAGACTTATCTATATTCATCCTTTCCAATATTCCCAAAACCTCTTCCCTGCATATTTCCAGGGCATCCATTCTAATTATTTGTGATTCCATATTCACATCAGCAACAGTGTCCTGTTCCTGAGTGAATACTGATGAAAAGTACTGATTTAATGTATCTCCAATCTCCTCCGCCTCCACACACAACTTCCCACTACTATCCTTGACTGGACCGATACCTACCCTAGTCATCCTTTTATTCTTGACATACCTATAGAAAGCCTTTGGGTTTTCCCTAATCCTACCAGCTAAAGACTTTTCATGTCCCCTTCTCGCTTCTCTTAGCTCCCTCTTTAGCTCCTTCCTGGCTACCTTATAACTCTCAATCGCCCCAACTGAACCTTCACGCCTCATCTTTACATATGCCGCCTTCTTCCCTTTCACAAGGGACTCCAATTCCTTACTAAACCACGGCTGCCTCACAAGGCCCTTTACACCATGCCTGACTGGTACATACCTATCGAGGACACGCAGTAGCTGCTCCTTGAACAATCCCCACATCTCATTAGTGTTCTTCTCTTGAAGCCTGTTTTTCCAATCCACACATCCTAAGTCATGCCTCACTGCATCATAATTTCCCTGCCCCCAGCTATAGCTCTTGCCCTGCGGCGCACGATTATCCCTCTCCATCACTAAAGTAAAAGTCACCGAGTTGTGGTCACTGTCCCCGAAGTGCTCACCTACCTCCAAGTCTAACACCTGGCCTGGTTCATTACCTAGAACCAAATCCAATATAGCCTCCCCTCTTGTTGGCCTGTCGACATATTGTGTCAGGAAACCCTCCTGCACACATTGTACAAACACCGACCCATCTAATGAACTCGAGCTATAGCTCTCCCAGTCAATATCTGGGAAGTTAAAGTCCCCCATAACAACCACCCTGCTACCTTCACTCTTTTCCTGAATCATCCTCGCAATATTATCCTCTACTTCTCTAGGACTATTAGGAGGCCTGTAGAAAACACCTAACAGGGTGACCTCACCTTTCCTATTTCTAACCTCAGCCCAAACTACCTCAGATGGCAAGTCCTCTTCCATCGTCCATTCCACTGCTGTGATACTGTCTTTGACAAGTAATGCCACGCCTCCCCCTTTTTTACCCCCATGTCTGGTTGGTGCAAACCTTACGGGCCGAGTGACCTTCTTCCGCACATAGGGATTCTATGATTTGGTTTGTGTTTCCCAATTGCAACACAAACAGCAGATCAGAATCTGACAGTCAGCCAGTTTATAGGAAGCTGAATTTTGAACAAGAAGGGAAAAATCATTGTTCCCATTGGGCGGAGGCCGGTCACGTGGACAATGATTCAGTGTTATCAGAACCTAAATGCACTGACAAAGCTGGGAAATCCTGGAAACACGAGGATTAGGGGAAGAGACCTGTTTTCTCATCAGGACTGAGTATTCACTGACTTGTCACAGCCGAGAGAGACTTCATCTTCCTCTGACTGCAGGAAAGGATGCACGTTGTTAACCAGAATACTGACACTGAGAAGGGTCAATCAGGTACTCTCATTGTCGGACTGGGTTTAAACTGATCTCAACTCGCTTCACAGCAGTTTTGTCACACTGGGACAGGGCTGGGAAGTAACTGCCTGTGATATCAAGGCATCACTGGGTGGAGTGTGATATATAGTGTTATCATTGATAAGAAAAATGTTTTCGTTTGCAAGATGTTCTGCACTAAGAATATTTGAAGTGAACTATGATTATGAATTGACCATTTAAAATATATTTTCAAGAGAATAATCAGATAATTTTTTTGGAGGAAATTAGGAAAGAAAATGAATATATAAACACAGGTATTAATAGTTTAAAAATGTTTAGCAGTTGACCAAATTATTTGAGAGTTTGCACGATTATATAGACTAATCCACCTTTTTCATTGCATTGTCGGTTTCACTAGAACCTGTTGTGTTCTAAGCTCTTGTCATGTGCAATGTCGCGAGTAGCTTAATTTATTTGAGAGACCCAGATCAGGTTTCCTTTGTCTGTGAATCAGGCGACAGGGAGGGACACACCTGCTATCCTTTGTGGAAACAGAGATTATTTTCAAAAGAAATAAGTTGTAGATCACAGTGTGAATGGTTTCCAGCACTCACCATCAGCAGGGAAAGGTTTTTCTAAAGAATTCCAATCTCTGTCCATAAATCTGATGGTATCTGTGTTTGTCATTTGTGGAGGATTCAGCCCCTTTGTTCTGAACTGTTTTTATACAAGCAGTTGGTTCATTCTGTCTTTGCCAAGAATGTTGTTTAGTTTCCCCTTTTACTGTGATTCTGGGAGATTGCTTTCTGCAGATTCTAATATTCTGAAAATCATTAATGTTCACTAACTTAATGTTAAATCATTTTGACTCTGACAGAGCAATGGCTTTGTTTTCAGCTCATTATTCACTTTCCACTTCCTGGTTGTGTTGAATGTTACAGAAACAGGCTCTGAGCAATGTTTCCATTCACTTGTGTTGGAGTCACTGACAGCCACGTGGTCAGTCAGTTTCAGGCTGATGGATCAGTTTCTCTGTCCTAATAGATGGTCATGATTTGGAGATGACGGTGTTGGACTGGGGTGTACAAAGTTAAAAGTCACACAACACCAGGTTATAGTCCAACAAGTTTAATTGGAAGCACACTAGCTTTCAGAGCATCGCTCCTTCATCAGGTGATAGCTAATAGATAGTGGTCACTTGCTCAGCTGCCGATGACTAACCCCAGCATCAATCCATTATCTGCTGAAACCCTCCTTCCAGCATTTGTTCCCTCTCACCGTGACTACTCCAATACAGTCCCAGCTTGTCTCCTACATTCTACCCCCATATACTCATGATCACATCGGATCCTATTGTCTGTGTCCTTGCAGCAAGTTCCATAAGACATCGACCTCAGTTTTAACTTGATCTACATCATTTTAAAATTTGGTTCACTGCTTTGAAACCTCCCCGTGCCTTCACTCTGTCCTCCCTGTGTTGTCCCACACCTCCCTGAGCTACCTGCACTTATCCAATTCCAGCTGCGTGACAGTTTCTTTTTTTATTCTCCTCCCTGTTGGTGGCTTTAGTTTCAGCTGTCTTGAACCTGGTAATTCTCTTCCCCCATTCCCTTCCATTCTCCCAGCTCTCCTTAATTTCTAGCTGTTTGATAAAGGTTTTGGTTTCCACCCTTAAAACTCTCCCTTTGTAGCTCGGTAACAGCCTGTTGGTACCATTGCTGAACTGTTAATCCAGAGACTCATCGAGAATTTTGAGTCTATTGATGAAATTATTCTCGATTGTCAGGAAATACCCATCTGGGTCACTGATGTCCTTTAGGGAAGGGAGGTGTCATATTTACCTGATCCGGCCTCCATGTGACTCCTGACAGCAATGTGGTTGGCCCTTACCTGCGCTCTGGGTAATAATGTTGCCAACAGCCAGTGGCACCTACATCCAGTGAATGAATTTTAAACAAAGCTCTCAGTCCTGGGATCATGTGGGAAAGAAGCAGAAGATGACCATTCGGCCCCTAGACGCTGCTCCATCATTCAATAAGACCAGGCCTGATCTGTTAGTAATTTATATTCCATCTCCCCCCAACGTCCCTTAACAAGAATCCATCAGCCTGTGTCTTAAAATACTCAGTGAGCCCAATGAGCTCTCTGGGGCAGAGAGGTCCGAGGTTGCCCTGCCCTCTGATTGGAAACAAGTCTCCTCATCGTTGTCCTGAAAGGGTGAACACAATTTTAAAGCAGTTCCCTCTCGTTCAGGAATCACCCACAAGAGGAAACTTCCTTTCCACATCCTCCTTATTAAACCATTCAGGATCTTAGCCACTTCAGTGATGTCACCCCTCACTCTCCCAAACTCCAGCTGAAACAAACCCAGCCTTGCCCAAACGATCCGCATTTTATTTCTGTCACTCCGGGTGTGAGTGGGGTTGAAATGTTATGTTTATGATGCAGTGACTGTGTTGCTTCACTCTGCGGTATCTAAGAGTCAACATGAGCCATACTAGCTTTCCTGTCTCACTGTTGGACAAATATCTTACATTACTGTCATGTTTCCACCACCCTCCTTCCTTCTAAACAAAAAAGGAGAGAGATCAAGAAAATCTGTTAGAAAATTGGTTGTCGCCTAAAGGGTAATGTGTCTGATTGTAGAGATTGCATTGTAATTGAAGTAACCAGTTAATTTAAAAAAAATACTGACAAGACATCTTGAGAGGGGCTGCTGTGTTGCTGGTGGCAGTGCTGCTGGTTGGTATAAGTGAGGACTGGGGTGAATCCTGGGCTTTTGTGAGAAAGGTGAGCATGGGAAAGGCAAGGTGAGATTCTTTTGTCTTCCTCAATAAGAAGCGGCAGAGATGGCAGTTCGGACAGTGTGGAGCCGTTTTAATCTTGCAGGCGTTCTTTTTTTAATATTCATTTTGTGTGATGTGAGTATCACTGGCTTGGCCAGCATTGAGAGCCCACTCCTCCGAATAGTTCCTGAGATTTAGAGGAAAGGATAGCAAAGATGATTCTCGATAATAGTGAGAGAGACAGGGTAGTTGTCATGGGGGACTTCAACTTTCCAAATATTGACTGGGAACACTGTAGGACGAGTACTATAGCTGGGTCAGTTTTAGTCCAGTGTGTGCAGGAGGGCTTCCTGACACAGTATGTAGACAGGCCAACAAGGGGCGAAGCCACATTAGGTTTGGTACTAGGTAATGAGCCCGGCCAGGTGTTAGACTTGGAAGGAGGAAGTGGAATCTCTGGTCAAGAGGAAGAAGAAGGCTTCTGTTAGGATGTGATGTGAAGGCTCAGGTAGGGCGCTTGAGGGCTACAAGGTAGCCAGGAAAGAACTAAAGAGAGAGCTCAGCAGAGCCAGGGGGAGACATGAGAAGTTGTTGACGGATAGGATCAAGGTAAACCCTAAGGATTTCTACAGGTATTTAAGGAATAAAAGAAGGAGATGTAAGATTAGGGCCAATGAAGGATAGTAGTGGGAAGTCGTGTGTGGAGTCAGTGGAGATAGGGGAAGCGCACTGAATGAATGTTCTTTGACAGTATTCACTCTAGAAAATGACAATGTTGTCGAGGACAATACTGAGATACAGGCGACTAGACGAGGTGTGATTGAGGTTCACAAGGAAGAGATATTAAAATTCCTGCAGAGTGTGAAAATAGATAAGTTCCCTGGGTGGGATTTATCCTAGGATCCTCTGGGAAGCCAGGGAGGAGGTTGTCGAGCCTTTGACATTGATCTTTAAATCTTCAATGTCTGCAGGAGTTGGGCCAGAAGACTGGAGGATAGCAAATGTGGTTCCTCTGTTCAAGGGGATAGAGACTGGTAATTATAGACCAGTCAGCCTTAGTTCAGTTGTTGGTAAAGTGTTAGAAAAGGTTATAGAGATAGGATTTATAATAATCTAGAAAAGAATAATTTGATTAGGTATAGCCAGCACGGTTTTGTGAAGGGTAGGTCGTGCCTCACAAACCTTATTGAGTTCTTTGTGAAGGTGGCCAAAGAGGTAGATGAGAGTAAACCGGTTGATGTGGTGTATATGGATTTCAGCAAGGCGTTCGATAAGGTTCCCCACAGTACGCTATTGTACAAAATGCGGAGGAATGGGATTGTGGGAGATATAGCAGTTTGGATCCGTAATTGGCTTGCTGAAAGAAGACAGAGGGTGGTGATTGATGGGAAATGTTCATCCTGGAGTCCAGTTACCAGTGGTGTACCGCAAGGGTCAGTGTTGGGTCCACTGCTGTTCGTCATTTTTATAACTGGATGAGTGTTTGGAACTGTGGGTTAGTAAATTTGCAGACGACATTAAGGTCAGTGGAATTGTGGATAGTGACGAAGATGTTGTAGGTTACAGAGAGACACAGATAAGCTGCAGAGCTGGGCTGAGAGGTGGCAAATGGAGTTTAATGCGAGCAAGTGTGAGGTGATTCACTTTGGTCGGAGTAACCGGAATGAAAAGTACTGGGCTCGTGGCAAGATTCTTGGTAGCGTCAATGAGCAGAGAGATCTCGGTGTCCAGGTACACAGATCCTTGAAAGTTGCCACCCAGGTTGACAGGGTTGTTAAGAAGGCATACAGTGTTTTAGCTTTTATTACTGGAGTTCTGGAACCACGAGGTTATGCTACAGCTGTACAAAATTCTGGTGCGGCCGCACTTGGAGTATTGTGTACAGTTCTGTCATCGAATTATAAGAAGGATATGGAAGCTTTGGAAAGGGTGCAGCGGCGATTTACCAGGATGTTGCCTGGTATGGAGGGAAGGTCTAACAAGGAAAGGCTGAGGGACTTGAGGCTGTTTTCGTTGGAGAGAAGAAGGTTGAGAGGTGACTTAATGAAGACCTATAAGATAATCAGAGGGTTAGATAGGGTGGACAGGGAGAGCCTTTTTCCAAGTATGGTGACGGCGAGCACGAGGGGACATAGCTTTAACTTGAGGGTAATAGATATAGGTCAGATGTCAGAGGTAGTTTCTTTACTCAGAGAGTAGTAAGGGTATGGAATACTTTGCCTGCAATGGTAGTAGAGTCGTCAACTTTCAGTACATTTAAGTTGTCATTGGACAAGCATATGGATGTACATGGAATAGTGTAGGTTAGATGGGCTTCAGATTGGTATGACAGGTCGGCGCAACATCGAGGGCCAAAGGGCCTGTACTGCACTGTAATGTTCTATGTTCTACCATGACTATTCCAATACAGTCCCAGCTTGTCTCCCACATTCTACCTCCATATACTCATGATCACCTCAGGTTCTACTGTCTGTGTCCTTGCAGCAAGTTCCATAAGACATCTACCTCAGTTTTAACCTGATGTACATTATGTTTAGAAAGATCATTTCAAAATTTGGTTCACTGTGCTTAAACGTACCCCTCCCTTCACCCTGTCTGCCCTGTGTAGTTCCACACATTCCTGAGGTATCTGCACTTATCCAATTCTAGCTGTGTGAGAGTTTCTTATTTTATTGTCTTCCCTGTTGGTGGCTTTAGTTTCAGCTGCCTTGAACCTAAACTTGGTAATTCTCTTCCCCCATTCCCTTCAACTCTTCTCCATTCTACCAGCTCTCCTTAATTTGTACCTGTTTGATCAAAGATTTGGTTTCCACCCTTAAAACTGTCGCTTTGTAGCTCGGAAACAGCCTGGTGGTATCATTGCTTAATCCAGAGACCCAGGCAATATTCTGGGGTCCCTGATTCGAATCCCATCATGGCAGATGTGGAATTTGAATTCAATACAAATCTAGAATTGAGTCTATTGATGAAATTATCATCAATTGTCAGGAAAAACCCATCTGGGTCACTGATGTCCTTTAGGGAAGGAAGCTGCCATCCTTACCTGATCTGGCCAACATGTGACTCCTGACCCACAGCAATGTGGTTGACTCTTAACTGCCCTCTGGGGAATAAATGATGTCCGAGCCAGTGTCACCTCCATCCAGTGAATTAATATTCAACAATTCTCTCAGTCCTGGGATCATGTGGGAAAGAAGCAGAAGGTGACCATTCGGCCCCTCGAGCCTTCTCCATCATTCAATAAGACCAGGCCTGATCTGTTAGTGATTTGTGTTCCATCTCACCCCAATGCCCCTTAACAAGAATCTATCAGCCTGTGTCTTAAAATACTCAGTGAGCCCAATGAGCTCTCTGGGGCAGAGAGGTCCGAGGTTGCCCTGCCCTCTGATTGGAAACAAGTCTCCTCATCGTTGTCCTGAAAGGGTGAACACAATTTTAAAGCAGTTCCCTCTCGTTCAGGAATCACCCACAAGAGGAAACTTCCTTTCCACATCCTCCTTATCAAACCATTCAGGATCTTAGACACTTCAGTGATGTCACCCGTCACTCTCCCAAACTCCAGCTGAAACAAACCCAGCCTGTCCATCTGATCCACATTTTATTTCTGTCACTCCGGGTGTGAGTAGGGTGGAAATGTTGTGTTATGTTTATTTTGCAGTAAATGTGTTGCTTCACTGTGTGGGGTCTCTAAGACTCAACGTGAGCCATACTGGCTTTCCTGTCTCACTGTGTTACATATATCTTATATCACAGTTATGTTTCCATCCCTCCCTACCACATCTAACCAAAAAGAAAGGCAGCGAGAGATTGAGAAAAATTGTTAGAAAATTTGTTGTCGCCTAGAAGTTACTTGGTCTGTTGGTAGAGATTGCATTGTAATTGTAGTAACCCGTTAATGAAAAGTTACTGACAAAATATTTTAAGAGGAGCAGCTATTGGTGATGGAAATGCTGTGGTTGGTATAAGAGAGGGCTGGGCTGAATACTGTACTGATGAGAAAGTTGAGCAAGCTAAGATTCTTTTGTCTTTGTCAATAAGAGGCAGAGATTGCACTCGGACAGTGTTGGAGCTGTTTTGATCTTGCAGACATTATAATAATATTTATTTGATGTGATGTGGGTGTCACTGTCTGGGCCTAGCATTGATTGCCCGTCCCTAGTTACCCTTGAGAAATTGGTGGTGAACTGTCTTCTTGAACCGCTGCAATCTACCTGCTGTGGGTTGACCCACGATGCCATTGGGATGGAGATTTCCAGGATTTTGACCCAGCAACAATGAAGGAATGGCGATATATTTCCAAGTCAGGGTGGGTTAGTACCTTGGAGGGGAACTTTGAAGTAGTTCTCTTACGATCTAACTGCTGCCCTTGTCCTTCGAGTTGGAAGTGGCCACGGGTCTCTCAAGTGTTGTTAGGGCTGCACTCATCCAGGCAAGTGGGGAGTATTCCATCACACTCCTGACTTGTGCCTGGTAGCTGTTGGACAGGATTTCAGGAGCCAGGAGTTGAATTACTCTTGTAGCCACTGTGTTTATGTGGTGAGGCCAATTCAGTTTCTGATCAATAATTATTGCCAGGATAGTGTTGATAGTGGGTGTTGCGTGATGGTAACACCATCGAATGTCAAGGGATGGTGGTTAGGTTATTTCTTATACGTGATGGTCATAGCCTGCATTTGTGTAGCATGTATGTTACTTGCCTCTTGTAAGCCCAAGCCTGGATATTGTCCAGATCTTGTTGTACTTGGACTTGGACTGCTTCAGTACCTGAGGAGTTAATTATTTATTAACATTAAATAATCATGAAATTATGCAAATTCCTTTTTCTAGAAAATGTCATGGACTGTATCTTGTGGTCACTCTCAATTTCACTTTCATTACCTCTTTATTTTCTTCCTAATTCAGATACAAATGTTTCAACATCAATCAGAATAAAATTACATAAATTAAAAACACATTTTTCTACAAGTAAACTAATGGAATAAAATACATTATTTCTGTGTTGTGTGCATTTTGAGAAAAAAATAATTTATTTTCAATAATGACTGAATGACTTATTTAGTGTCCTCAATCCATCAATCTAGCTACTATATGTTCATCTTCGGTGAACATCTAATCAACATCAGAGCAAAGTGCTTTTAAAATATTGAGTCAATTTATTTGTTCCGAATACAACATTTATGAAGAATGCTGTTGACTGTATTTTGCTATGATACCATGCTCGTAATCGACTTATTTTCTTTGTAATGCTGACACAAATGTCTGAATATTGATGACATTAAAAGTTGCATGGATTACATATTGTACTTCTACAGAAGAAAAGCTGAGACAGCAAGTGCCGAATTCAGGACTATCTGAAAATGTTGAATGACAAAACAGTTCTGATCAATAATCACTGAATATCGAATGCATTTTCCAAACCATCATGCCAGCGTTCTAATGCTCAGTTCACCGATACTAATTATTATGTCATCAATACCAGAGCAAACTCCCTTGGAAATATTGAATCACTTAATGTGTCAGCGTTCTAAAGTAAATTACCAATTCATTGTTATTCCAACAATCTCACCGTAATTCAGTTTAGGATTTGTAACAATTGATGTTAGATTCACATTTCAATTTAAACCATTATTTCTTAGTGCCAATTTTACGAAGAAAAATGGATCTTCTATTACAGGTCAACACAACCATGAACCAAGCAATGATTCCTCATCCCACACTCGCAGGAAATATCTGATACCTTCTCATTTGAATGTTCACATAAACCATTGGTTTAATATTCAGCCTTACAAATGAAGATAAGTCTAATTCTTTTAGACTACAATAATTAATATTCATTTCTACATATTACAACATGAGATTTCTAATTATTTTAAGTTTGCAGTGACCTATGATAATCGTTCCTTATATCTAACATTTATTCATTGATCAAATGCAGCATATTCAGCTTTAAATGTGGAATTAAGTCTCAGTTACGGAGGCATATTGCATGGTACTGTTTCCTAACGGTCGCGAATGCTGATTTCTTTATTTTAATACAGAAATCCTGGTTGATTTGCTGTCTTGGGGATGCCCTGCCCCATCTCGAACAGAAGGGCCCATGTTGGCTCTTGTCCGACAAACAAAATGACACAACGTGCCTTAGAATTAAAACACAAGATGATGGAGGGGAGGTAAACAAGACTAACAGGCTGTTCCAGTCTTAATTAAAAAAGAACATTTTGTACAATCCTACACCAAGTCCATAAGTATGCCATTCCAGACAGTTATATTCCAGACAGCGATAAGTACATGTCAGATACAAAAAAAAACGACCGACCCTGACCTTCATTGATGAAAGAATAATTGTCCCAGCGAATAAATAGACACCATCTGCAGGATACAGCGCAGTTAACCCCCTAAGCAGCTATCAGCGCAACAGATAGCATTCATTTGTCAGATACAGTTACTATTTTAAAGTTGCTCAGAACATTTTTAAAAAAGCGCCTAATTACAAATTATTGAGAATCGTAGATAAGGCAGAGTGAGAGGACAGAAGGAGTGCAGCAATTAACATTGTAATTTGAAGAAATAAGATACGTAGAGAGATCCCAATGCCTGGAGATTATAACACCGGTGAAGCACCATGAGACAATAGAAAGCGGTTGCTATCCATAACAATGTCCATCTGAGATGAGGTGTTCTACAGGATTGGGTGTCTGTATAAGGAGGGAAAAACTGTAACCATGTGGACATTGTAATACAGAAAGTGTGTAAAAATATTGTTTTTTACTGTACACGTTACAGTATGTCATGGATCTCCCTTCCGAGATTGGCCTGGGGGGATGATCCCTGCATTGACTGTATCCTGCATGAGTAAGCATCTTCCACATGCCTGAGTTCACCTTGCCTCCTGAGTCCTCATTCACTGTCAGCGAAAAAAACTCCTACAGCTATGATGACATTTCAATTCAATACAAATATTTACTATGTGTGAAATGATTACTTTCAGAGTGACATCATTTTCATGTTAAAATTGTTTTACTTTTTTTGTGTGCAGGAAAACAATGCAGGCGCATCCATTTGTTCTTTAGTTCAACTAAAACTAAATTATTGTCAATACTGCACTGAGGGAAAAATAACGATTTGTCAGCTCAAATGTCACATTAAATGGCTGTTTCCTTTTTTCAAATCATGTGACCTCCATTTCAATTACAAGATAAGGAAGAAAATGCTTTTGAAATGTTGAGATAGTTTATTTTTCTTCCAACATTAGTTGTCAGTGAACAATAATCACACAATTATCAGTCATTTGGTACAAAATGACTTCCTATACCAAATGTCATTAATTCGACCTTTTGTTCACAATCATACTCACTTTCCAGGCCTCATTATTTTCTTCCTAATTCTGACATAAATGTCTAAACATTTATCATGCAAAGTATTGCATTAATGAAATAGACACGACTCGACAAAAAAAAAACAAAGTTGAACTGTATTCAATTGTTGCTGAGTGCTTTTTTAATTATTAAAGCAACATTTTAGATTTCAATTTTCAGGTTATTAATATTAAATCATATGCAATCGACATCAGAGCAAAGTGCATTAAAATATGAAGTCAATTTATCTATCAGGATTCGAGAACCAATGATTAATTACACAACATTTTAACTTAGACTTTGTAATGAGCACAATGAGTTTTTAGTATCTTCTATATTTCTTAGTGTGAATGCTACAAGATAAAAACCTGTTTGGTCAGGCCAATACACCCACATAAAGACCAGTAATTTCCTTTGTAAATATCTGACATTTGCTCATTTGAAAGATCACTGTCATCTCAGCTATTGAACTTCAGAGAACACCAATTACTTTACACTATAATATTTCTCTTCATTTCTGCACATGACTCAGTGGAATAGGAAGGTGAGGTACCTCAATATTCTTAAATTCACTAATATACATTTTAAAAACGATTTGTTGCTAATACCTAATAACTAATAATTGCTCAATTCAGTAAGGGGTGTAAATGTGGAATTATAGTTCCGTATAATAACTAATACAAGGACATTACAATGTATAATCTCTCAATCGTCGTGAATATTGCTTTTCATTTGAAACTTGGAAACACTTTTGAATTGTTTTGATTGTAATTCACTTCAATGTTAACATTTTGTCTTTTTCTGCAGATCTTAATTAAAACAACACATAGAAATTTATGCTCCAGTTCAATAAATATGAGAAAAGATCAAGTACTTCTCAGTAAAATAAACAAATGTCACTTGCTTTATTAATCAATTTTTAATTACTGGTCAGTTTATGAATTGTGTGAGATTTGTTTTTAGCTTTTCAGTCATCTATTTATAATGAATGTGACATTGAAATAGTGTGAAAATATCAGGGTGTGTTCATTTGAAGTTCAATTTGTACATCTCTCACTTATCCCGTTGATTGCATGATGGTTTAAGAACATTTAACTCAGCAATCCTCGAAAAAAATCAAAAACTGTCTGATTTTAAATCAGATCATTCACACCCAATTATCGATCTGTTCCTAATTCATGCAAATATCTCCATTTTATCAAACCCAATGTTCACACTAAACAATACACATAAAGCTACACAAAGACTTCCATCACCATCTGATTATTGTTCAGTAGAATAACCTGAGTAAGTACCTTATTGCTCCTGAAACCAATGACAACAGTAAGCATTTGGTTACTATTCCATGCAACAAGTGCAATTGATATCTTCTATTTCAGTTCAGGAGTTAAAGATGATTTATGTTGCTTAAAACAATGCTGCTACTTTATCACAGATATTGACTGTAATACAATCATGCAAACAACAAACGCTTTGTCATTCTAAAAATCTTTAAGTTTACTTATTTTAAATTTGTGTGCAAGAGATATTTCAAATTACACCCATTTTTGTTGTATAATTCAGCAAACCTAAATTTTGAATTTGGAAAAGTCTCCATTTTTGCAAAATGGAAGTAGTTTTCAGTTTATATAACACATTAAATGACTTTTTTTTTCCAAATCACGTCCTCTACAAAATGATTATTGGTTTCATTTAATTGTAAGAAAAAACTGTTTTGAACATGTTAATTCTTTTTGTCTATTCTATTTCAACATCATTCATCACTGTACAATCCTGAACAATTATTATAATCCCTTTATGTACCAAGCGTAATTGACTGCATCATTTGTTCACTTTCATGCTCACTTTCATTATCTATTAACTGTCTTCCAAATTCTGACACAAATGTCTGAACTCTGATCATAATATTAATCATCTAAATCAAAATGACATGTCTCTATGATGAAACCATTTTATAGAAATTCAAATTTCTTGTATTATCTTCATTTAATAGAAAATAGAAAATAGAAAATTGAATTTTATAGAAATTCAAATTTCTTGTATTATCTTCATTTTTTAATAAAGAAAGAAAACTTTTTTCTATAATCACTGAATGACTCAGTTTTACTTCAATTCATAAAGCTAGTTACTATATTTTATTCCACAATTTACCAATTTTAATAAATATCTAATTAACATTAGATAATTGCTCACATAACAACATTATCAAGTAATTGTCATGATAATAATTGCGCAATTATTTAAGAAAATGTTTTGAACAATTAAAGTGAGATTCACATTTTAATTTGACCAATTGTTTCTGAGTACCAACACTGCAATATGAAACTTTATTTTCAGGTCACGTTTCCCACAATGGATCCAATGACTTCCCATCCAACATTAATTATGAATGTCTAATGTTTGCTTATTTGAATGATCTCCGTAATCACAGACTGTAAATTCACAGACCTGCAATCACTTTTCATTGCAATAATTCCTGTTTGTTTGTACATATTTCTCAGTCACATGGCAAAACGAGATTTCTCATGATTTCTAAATTCATTGATCGAATTTTATAATTCAGTTGTTGCTCGTACGTAATAATTATGAAATCCAGTACGTGCTGTGAATGTGAAGTTACGGCTGTTTACATGAATAACTATTGTAGTGTGCAATCTCTCAATCATTGTTAATATTAATTCTTATTTTACCTGCGGAAACATAGTTGAATTCATTTAAATATATTTCACTTGGATGTGACCATTTACTGTATTTCTCACCATAATAAGATTTAAGTATTTTTCTTGACACAAAATCATGTAAAATTCCTGCGTCTTGTTAAGTCAAATGAAAAAGAATTAACATTTCTGTATTGTTTCATTAAACAATGACAATGCATTTTGAATTTTTCGAAGTTGAGCATTTTTGCAAAGAAGGGTTGTTGTCTTCAGCTGAATAATCACACTGAATGACTAATTCACAGAATCTGCTGTTTATTCTCTTCGAGTTCCCAAGCAACCAAATTAACGAATTCTGCTGGTTCTAAATTCCTGGAAAGTATTTGATATTGTTGCAGTCTTAAAGATGAAGAAGTCAATGTGATTTTACTATTCTTTTTATTGGAAAGTGCTTAATTCAAACATGGCAGGCACATAAATTGCTATTCTGTAGTGTTACAAAGACGAAAAGCAAGTCAATTTCTTCATCAGTGAAATAAACAAATGTCACTTCCCATTATTCATTAGTTAGCTCATTCCCGAATTTGGAATGAAACAATGCAATTCACCTCAATATTGTTGTGCCCTTTGATCATATTAATTTTCTAATTATTGTTCATTCATGATTTGTCAGGGATTTCTATTTTTTGTTTTCCATCCACCTATTCATATTGAATGTAAGATTGATACGCTTTGGCAACATCAGAGAGTGTTTCTTTGAAATTTGATTTGCACGTCTCTCAATTATCTCACTTCTTGCTTGGGGCTGGGCATTCAGAACAGAGGATCAGTGGTCAGCACTGGTGTCTTACAGTGTTATGCACTTGGGTTTGATTCCATCCTCGGCCACATGTTTGTGTGGAGTTTGCATGTTCTGGTTTTCTCCCACAATCCAAAGATGTGCAGGTTAGGTAGATTGGCCATGCCATGCTGCAAGTTCTATTCAGGGATGTGTAGGTTATGTGCATAAGTCAGGGGTAAATGTCCAGTAAACTAAGAGCAGAATGGTGCTGTGTGGATTATTCTTTGAAACGTCAGTGTAGACTTGTTGGGCTAAATGGCCTGTTTCCACACAGTAGTGATTCGATAAATTTAGAGTTGTGTTTCACAAAACAAAACTGATATTTTTTTAAATGTTGCATTTAAAACTTATCTCTGTCAATTGTTAATCTTGTAAAATATCTCAATGTCACTGAAATCAATGTTCAAGCAAAACGCTGCACATAAAGCTACACAAAGATCTTCATGACCATCTAATTACTGTTCAGTGGATTAATCACAGTAAAATTTTATTGTTTAGGAGATCAATCACCATTATCACAGTAAGGGTCTGGTTATCGTTCCCTTCAATAAATGTAATCGGTGTCCTCTGGTATTTCAGTTCAGTAGTTATACACCATACTGGTTGTTCAAAGGATGGTTATTCTATATTATGAATGGCCAAGGATTCTAATGGCAAGAGATGTTGTTCGATCGTATTTGTTGCATGTTCTCAAACAGGTTTTCACTATAAATATTGCAAAAAAATGTGTTAATTTGGTCTTGTTCAACTGCTGATGCTAACATTTTCAGTTCATGTTCATTAAACATATTGGAGAAAGTGAGGAAAGCTGTAGCATTGGAAAAGGGAAGGCACATTCAAAGAGCAGGAGTATCGACCTGTCGGGCATTGGGCCATCATCAAAAAAGATTCCTGATGAAGGGCTCATGGCCAAAACGTCGATTCTGCTCCTCGCATGCTGCCTGACCTGCTGTGCTTTTCCGGCACCATGCTCTTTTGACATTAGAAATATTTGACTGAATATTCAGAGATAATACTAAAGGTTGCCTCTGTCAATTAAATTTACCGTGCTTTCTATTCACTGAAGTTTTCATTTTAATTTCTCGTCTTTTTATTCTTAAATCTGATACAAATTTCAAAATACAGAACACATTAAAATTCACATGAATTATAAATTTGATTTCTCGACAAGAAAACCAATGGAAGGCAATTTAGAATTCTTGAACAGCCTACACATTTGAATGAAAAAGCAATTCTTTCCAAAAAATGTTTGCTCATCTGTATATTTCTTTCAATTCAATAATCCTGCAAATAGTTTATAATTGCCAGTTGATCTCTCTGAATGAGTACCTAATCAATGTCAATGTAACCAGTTGAAACATTAACAGCAGGTTGATGACTGGGTGTTACAAATCTTATTTGAAGTGAACAAATGTTTGGAATTTACTCGAATTCCACCAGGAAACATTCTTGAGTCATAATACAAGAAATGAGATAAGTGAGAGGTGTGCAAACCTTATTTTTAAATGAACAAACTCCAATATTTTCAAAGCATTTCAATCTTACGGTCAAAATGAATAGGTGAATGGAAAAATAAAACAAGTTTCTGACAATTCATAAACTGAACAACAATTACAAATTCCCTTTGATCAAAGGACAGAGTAACATTTAGATGAATCACAACATTCAGTTACAAAGTAGGCAATCAGCTGACTGACAAGTAATAGGTGCGAGCATTTGTTAGTTTTCTGAAGAAGATATCAACTTTTTTTCAAATTTATAGCATGAGAGAATAATGTTTGTTGTGTTTGAATTGTTTGGACTTGCCCCTTTGTAACAAAAAAAGTCAATCTCATTACTTAGATATCGTAATCTTTAATTCTGCAACATTTTCAAATATTCTCCAGGTATCCCCACTGTCCGAAATTAAAGCGTTATTATGAAACCTTACAAAAGCTGAAAATCGAAGAAGCATTAATTTAAATGGGAAACATCTCCCCTTTTTTCGTAAACGTGAAAATCCTCTTCAGATTTCTTTCAGTTAGTGAAAACAGGGACAAGATGTAAGTCTTTTGTAAAAGCAAAGTGACTAAAGTGTATTTTCCAACACATATTTCTTGGTAACCTGACTCAAATAAGTATCAGATTTTGTGATTATTGATATAAAAGATAAACGCAGATCTAATGTTGAATTGAAAAGCAATTCAATCTGTGCTTAGCTACTCTCTCATCAACATTCAGAGCAGCTCTTGTTATATTTCTGTTGAAGGTGTGATTTGAAACCTTCCCTCGCGTCCGGTAACAGAGACACTGCCACAGCTCCACAAGCTCCTTCCATAATGTTCTCACTCAGGACGGCCAGGACTGCAATATTATGTTTTATGTGGTTTCTCAAATGAAAACTAATCAGCTGTTTATTGTTGTAATTTGAATGGGAATTAATTAGGTAGTTTCTGTGTGTAATGGACTGGAAATTAGACAATATTTTACAATAACAATAGAATAAATGAATGATAGTCTTAAATAAACAGGAATCTCATGACAATTCTTTGAAAGACAAATTGACAAAAGTGCGTGATCATTGTACTTTGAGTGACTGATGCATTTTTAAAATCAATGTGAATATTCAGCTGAAGACAATTTCCCTTCCTTTCAACAAAGTACAACTTCCACAAATTCAAAATGAACAGTCATTGAAAAAGGAAGGAACAAGCAGATATTAATTCTATTTTCTTCACATAAACATGTGATTATTTTAAGTAAATTTCATATATGTAAAAAGGAAACTCTTATTGCGGTTCGAAATTCAATAAACGTTAGCATGAAGTGAAATATAATCAAATCAATTCAACTGTGTTTTCTTAGCTAAAATACAGTTCAATATTCAAAGCAATCGAGTGATTGTACTCTGCAATATCTTTACATTAATTCAGTGCTGAGACATAATTCCACAATTATACCCCTTATAGTGAAGCAAACTTGTGCCAGGAGTCAGAGGGGGTAGGGGAGGTCCTTAATGAGTGCTTTGCTTCAGTATTCACGAGTGAGTGGGACCTTGTTCTTTGTGAGGACAGCGTGAAACAGGCTGATATGCTGGAACCGGTTGATGTTAAGTCTGAGAATGTGCTGAAAATATTGAAAAATCGTGGGGATAGAAAAATCCTCTGGCCCAGAAAAGATATAACTTAGGCAGTTATGGGAAGGGAGGCAAGGGATTATTGTGTTTTTCCAATGATCTTTGCAACCTCACTGTCCACTGGAGTTATCCCAGATGATTGGAGGGTGGCAAACGTTATTCCCTTATTCAAGAAAGGCAATGGAGATAATCCTGGGAATCATCAATGAGTCAGTCTTACATCAGTTGTGGACAAATTATTGGAGAGGATTCTGAGGGACAGGATTTATGATTATTTGGAAAAGCATAGATTGATTAGAGATGGTCAGCATGGCTTTGTGAGCGGCAGCTTATACCTCACAAGCCTCATTGAATTATTTGAGGATGTGACAAGCACATTGGTGAGGACAGAGCAGTGCATGTGGTGTATATGGATTTTAGAAAGGTGTTTGATAAACTTCCCCATGGTCGGCTCATTTAGAAAGTAATGAGGCATGGGATACAGGGAAACCTGCCTGGTTAGATAATAAATTTGCTGGCCCACAGAAGACGGTGAGATTACATAGATAGTTTTCAGCTTGGAGCACGGTGACCAATGATATTTTGAAGGGATTAGTTCTGGGACCTCTGCTCTTTGTGATTTTTACAAATGACTTGGATGAGGAAGTGGAAGGGTGGTTTAGGAAGTTTGCCAATGACACGAGGGTTGGTGGAGTTGTGAATAATGTGTAGGGCTTTTGTAGGTTGCTAGAGGACATTGAAAGGATGCAGAGCTGGGCTGAGAAGTGACAGATGGAGTTCAACCTGAGAAAGTGTGAAGTTATTTATTTTGGAATTGTAAATTTGAATGCATAATTTCGGATTAAATACAGGATTCTTGACAATGTGGAGGAACAGAGGGATCGTGGGGTGCACGTCCATAGATTCCTCATAACTGACATCCAAGATGATAGGGTTATTAAGACGGTGTATGCTGTGTTGGCTTTCGTTAGCGGGGGGATTGAGTTTAAGTGCCATGAGGGTATGCTGCAGCTCTATGGATCCCTGGTGAGATGACACTTGGAATATTGTATTTGGTTCTGATCACCTCATTATACATAGGATGTGGAAGCTTTAGAGAAGGTGCAGATGAGATTGACCAAGATGCTGCCTGGTCTGTAAGGCATGTCTTATGAAGAAACATTGAGGGAGCTGGGGCTTTGGTCATTGCAGTGAAAAGGGATGAGAGTTTACTTGATAGATTTGTGTAAAATGATGAGAGGCATAGATAGAGTGGACAATGAAAGACTTTTCCCCACAAAGTGACATTATTTTAAGGTGAATGGGGGAAGTTGTGGGGAGATGTCAGAGATAGTTTCTTTATAGATAGTGGTGGTAGTAGATTCAGATCCATCAGGGACATCTAAGCGACTCTTTGGTAGGCACATGGATGATAGTAAATGAAGGGCATGTTGGTAAGTATGATCTTAAAGTAGGATAAAATTTCGGAACAACACCGTTGCCAAAAGGCCTGCACTGTGCTGTACTATTCTATATTCTATGGGCTGAAATGCCTGCATATTAGCAACATATAAATTTTCAAAACTCTATTGGCATATTTAAGAATAATGATAAATTTCATCTTGCTATTTGACTGTGCTATCTGCAAAAATGAATGGAATTGTTGCAGGGAAAATTAATTAGGTTTTTCTCAATTTATAAGGCTGGGATTACACAGATCATTCAAATGAGCAAAAGTCATATTTTTACAGTGCATGTTGCATCAGAAATAATGGATTCTTTTGTAGGTGTGTTGATTGGAAATAAAATGGATTTTTATATTGCTGTATAGGTACTAGGGAAGATTGGATTAAATTCAAATATACACTTCACTGTAGTTGTTAGCAAGACTAAACTAAAGCATACTATAATTAATGTCATGCAAATGCCTTAATAATTACTGTTAGAATCCTGAAAAAAGATACTTTGTGCCATTTTTCAAACAGTCAATAAATTAAATTGTGAACCTCAGTATACTTGTTACCCAGACCAATTATTATGCAATTATTGTAATGGTAATGACTTGATAACTAATGCTAAAACCTAAACAGATAAATTGGTTCAATACTTTGTCAGCATGTTGTTCTGAAATTGATTGGATATTTATTAAGATCCATAAACTGAGGGACAAAATATAAAAGCTCACTTGATAAAATTGAAGGAAAAAATGAGACAGTGTTTATTGAACAGGATTGCTTTTGTTTAAATATGCAGAAAATAATATAGTTTCATCCATTAGTTTTCTTGCAGAGATGTTTTTTTTTTATTTTTGTCATGATTCAATGTTGAGACACTTGTGTCAGGGTCTGCAAAGGGGAGAGTGAGAGAGAAAGGAATTTTTAAAAAGCAGAAAGGAAAGGAACTGGCGAACAGAGGAACTCCAACTGTAGTGTCTCACCCTGTTAACATCTTATTGGGTGAGCTGGAACGCAGACTAGTCAAGCAACAAGCTGACACAGTCATATGCACAAAATCATAGCTTACAATGTCCTAGACACCACCATCACCATTCCTGTATGTCCTGTCCCATCGGCAGGTCACGGATGTAACTGAAATGCTGGAACATGCAGGGTTATGGACTAAGGTCTGCAGAATGTGATCAATGTGATTTATTTGACATTTCTCCAGAATATTAAACTCCAGTCTGATTTGAAAAATTAATAAGCGTCATCAGACTTTAAGTACAAATGTCAGAAAAAAAATCAGAAAGTGACAGCGCCGATCGAGGCCTCTTGGCCAATCCTGGGTATGTGTTGGCTGCAATAGAACTCCCCAGGCTTTACAGCTTTTTTTAGTCTCCATTGAGAGCAAAAAATTCAGACTGAACTCTGCCCTCTATGCTTTTATAATCTATTTTTTAACATATTTCTTTGACAGCTGCACACCTTGTTTCCTTGTTTCTTTCCCAGCCCTAACTCTATTCCCTGTGGCCTTGAGGGATTACCATTTCTGCTGTTTAATCTCTGCCTTCCCCTGTGTGACAGACTGTCGTTTTGCCCTTGTCTCACCCCACCTTGCTCACAACCTGTTACATTTCTGATGGTTCCCAGACCTCTGTATCTTTCACTGCGCCCCCTGGGTCAATGGCGCGAGTTTTGAATTCTCTTCCTCCTGAGATAAGCAGAAATCTTTCCTGTTGCAGTGTCCCCCCGATTTTATTTTGAAAAGCAGAGCATTTGTGTCAGAGTTAAGTATTTGTGAGCCTTCATCCACAATCCTGAGCATTTGGATGTAGTTTGTGACCCTCCCACAAATGTGTAATGTTACTGGATTGGCCATGCTAACATGGCCACAGTGTGCAATTTAGATGGGTTGGGCTAGCCATGGTTAATGTGGGGTTATGGGGGTAGGATGGGTGAGCAGGTCATTGCAGACTCGATGGGCTGAATAGACTCTTTCTGCACCCACAGGATTCTGTGTTTCTAACTAGTTGTGAATGTTGTCATGTTTTCCTCATGCCAGATTCATTCAACTCAGACACATATGATTCTGTGGGTGCTCACTCACTCCTTCCCTTCAGTTTTACATCAATTTCACACTGTATGTGACGGTGGGAATGGATTTGTAAATATAAATACTCCAACCTGCAGAGTCCCCAGTGAGCCCACACAGGGGGAGAGCCCATTCAGATGCTCAGTGTGGAGAAGGGATGCAGTGATTCATCCTGTCCCCTGAGACCCCAGCGGGTTCACACTGGGTAGGACCCCTCTGTGTGACAAGGGATTTGCTGCGTCTTCAACACGATTGAGAGCCCAGTGAGTGCTCACAGGGAAGTGGTCATCCACCTGCTCCACGTGGACTGCAGGACTCTGATTCTGATGTTACTGTTCATCAGAGACAGGAGGGGACCTTGTACATGGTGACACTGTTGGAGTATTGATGTTGTTGTTGTTAACCACATTAACTGGGCTGGAGTTGACTGAACTTACAATGCCATGTTTTGAACCTCAGGCTGTCTCTCTGGGCAGTAAGTCTCCACAAACAGCAATGTGACAATGAGCAGGGATCATCTGTTTTGATTTAAATTGTGATTGTAGCACTGCTGCTTCACAGCACCAGGTACAAGGTTGGAGTCCAGCCTTGGTCAACGGCCTGTGTGGAGTTCCCACATTCTCCCCATGATAGTGTGAGTCCCCTTCAGGTGCTCTGGTTTCCTCCCACAGTCCAAAGATGTGCAGGTCAGGTGGATCAGTCGTGCTAAATTGGCCACAGTATCCAGGATTGTGCAGACTAGGTGGATCAGCCATCAGCCACAGAGTGCTGTCGGCGTGATGTTCTTCGGATGGTCGGAGAGGTTTGATGGGCCAATGCTCTCCTTCCACACTGTAGGGACTATATTCTAAGATTGAGGATAAAGGCTACACAGCAGGGTGTCCTTGGAGAAGGAGCATGTGGTGTGTATCAATGCTCTCGATGCCTTTAGATAGAGGTGGGCACCGCAGGGGATATAGTGCTTTATCTCCACCGCTGCCCCCTCCCCACAACTCTACTTTGATTTAGTCCCTTCTCACTCGGTCACTTGTAATGGTTTGCTTGGCCCGTAATGGGCTTTGTTTGGAAATATTCAATTGGTTACACAAATGGTTTACTGCTGGTGATTATATGTCTAGATAGTCATTTTATTGGGATTGTATTATAGACTGTCCCCCAAAAGTCAGCAGGAAATTGAGAAGCAAATTTCCCAGGAGATCTCAGTTATCTGTAAGAATCATATATTTCCAATTATAAGGAGTTCTAACTTTACAAACCTAGCCTCGGGGTGCTGAAATGTTAAATGCTTGGATAGAAAGCTATTTTTTCAGTGTGTACGAGAAAGTTTTCTGATTCAGTTTTTCAGATGTACCTACTAGACTAGGAACAAATCTTTTTTCTGTTCATTCACAGGATGAGGGTGTCACTGTCTGGACACAGAGGGTAGTTAAGAGTCAACTACTTTGTTGTGGGTCTGGAGTCACTTGTAGGCCAGACCAGGTAAGGATGACCGATTCTTTCCTGAAGGACGCGTGAACCAGATGGGTTTTTCCAACAATCGACAATGGATTCATTTTTATCATTCAATTCTTAATTCCACAGTTTTTTTGAATTCCAATTCCTCCATCTGCTATGATGGGATTCAAACCCAGGACCCCAGATTGTTATCTGATTCGCTGGATTAACTGTCTAGCGATAACATTACCAGTCCATCACCGCCTCTTCTCTTGGGAAATGAGGCAGGGTGAGTGACTGAGGTATCAGTGGGGCAGCACATCAGCACCAAAGATCCCACAGTATTGTGGCTCAGTGGTTAGCACTGCTGCCTCAACATCAGGGACCTGGGTTTGATTCCAGCCTCGGGCGACTGTCTGTGTGGAGTTTGCACATTCTCCCCTGTGTCTGTGAGGGTTTGCTTTGGGTGTTCCATTTGCTCCCACAGTCCAAAGATGTGTAGGTTAGTTGGATTAACCATGTTAAATTTCCAATAGTGTCCAAATGCAGTAGATGAGGTTTGGAATGTGCAGGAAAAACTGATGTGTAAAGAACCTATAGGGCCTTGGATGGAGGTGGGGTGGGTGATGAGGGGGAGGTGTGCGCGCCGGTTCTACAGTGGTCAGCACTCCTGCGTCAGCGCCAGAGACCTGTGTTTGATTCCAGCCTCAGGCAACTGTCTGTGTGGAGGATGCACGTTCGCCGCGTGTCTGCATGGCTTTCCTGCAAATGTTCCAGTTTCATCCCACAGTCCAAAGATGCGCAGATTTAGCCATGGTAAATTGTCCGTAATGTCCAGACACAGTAGATAATGTGTTTGGTTGTGCAGATAAATCTCTGCTTGATTAGGAAAGATCCTTTGGGGCCCTGGACAGAGGTGATGCGTGAGATGTGGTCGCAGATTTTAACTCTCCTGCGGCGGCAAGGGAGTGTGCCGGGTGTGGAGAATGTGTTTCTGGAACGGTGTGGACCTAACAAGGAAGTCGCAGAGGGAATGGTCTCTGCACAAGGCAGATAGGGGTGTGGAGGGAAATATGTTTCTGGTGGCAGGGTCTGGCTGTAGGTGGTGGAAATGGCAGAGATTACCAAGAGATTAGCGGTGTGTGTATGGAGGTTAGTGGGGTGGAAGGTGAAGACCGCAGGGTTATATTCTTACTGTGGTTGTAGGGGTGGTGTAAAGGCGGAGGTGCGGGAAGTGGAGGATATGCATTGGAGGGCATTGTTGATCAAGTGGGAGGGTAATTGCAGTTCTTGAAATAGGAAAGCATTGTGGGATGTTTTGGAGTGGAATTGCTCCTCCTGGGAGCAGATATAGCAGACATGGAGGAATTGGGAGTATAGGATCACGTGTTTAGAGGAATACATCTAGGATATCAGGCGAGCGAAAAGGGGACATGATATTGCTTTTGGAAATGGTTTAAAGAAAACCAAAGAGATTATACAAATACATCAAGGATAGAAGAGTAACCAGGCAGTGAATAGGACACCTGCGAGATCAAGAAGGCCATCTATGGGTCCACAAGAGGGAGAGATATTATGAGTATATGACATCATTTCTTTACTGGAGAATGATATGGAAGCTTGAGCGTTTGGAGAAATAAAGAGTGATAACTTGACAAGTGTTCAAATTACAGAGGAGGTGGTACTGGATACCTTAAATCGCATCCCGGTACATAATTCACTAGGACATGATCAGGTGTATCCCAGATGATTGTGTAAAGCTAGGGAGGTGATCGCTGGGTCCCTTCCTGAGATATTCGTCTCATCAAAAGCGATAGGTGAAGTACTGGAAGATGAGTGCCATTATTTTTAAAAATGGTAAGGAAAGCCAGGGAACAAGAGAACAGTGAGTCCGCAGTAACTGTTGGAAGGGATTCTGAGGAATAGGATTTGCATGTGTTTGGAAAGGCATAGAATGATTAGGGAGCGTCAACATGGCTTTGTGTGTGAGTAATTGTCTCACTAACTTCATTGAGTCTTTTGAAGAAGTACAAAGAAAATTGATGAAGACAGACTGTGGATGTTGTCAATATGGACTTCAGAAAGACCATCAATGATTTTCCACAAAGGAGACTGGTTAGCAAGGTTAGATAACATGGAATGCAGGAAGAACTAACCATTTGGATAGAATATTGGCTTGAAGGGAGGATACAGAAGGTGGAGATGGAGGGTTGTTTTGTGCACTGGAAGCCTGTAAGCAGCAGTGTGCTGAGTCCTTACATAAATTACTTGGATGGGAATATATGAGGTATTGTCAGTAGGTTTACAGATGATACCAACATTGGAGATATAGTGGACAGTGAAGAAGGGTACTGCAGAGTAAAATGGGATCTTGATCCGATGAGACAATAGGCTGAGGAGTGATAACAACGGTTAACCTAGATGAAAGTGATGTGCTGCATTTTGGAAAGGCAAATCAGGACAGGACTTTTGCATTTAATGGTAAGATCCTGGGGAGTGTTGCTGGAGTGCTGGTTCATTGTTCCTTGAAAGTGGAGTTGCAGGTCGGCAGGGGAGTGAAGGCAGCATTTGGTACGCTCTCCGTTATTGGTCAATGCACTGAATGTATAAGTTGCGACGTCATATTGTGGCTGTGCAGGACATTGTTTAAGGCTCTTCTGGAATTCAGTTTTCAGCTCCAATCTCCCTGTTCTCAGAAAGATGTTGTGAAATTTAGGGTGTAGGTTTGCTCGCTGAGCTGTAGCTTTGATACCTTTCATTACCTGCCTCGGTAACGTCATCAGTGGCGACCTCCAAGTGAAGCGAAGCTGTTGTCTCCTGCTTTCTATTTATATGTTTGGCCTGGATGGGGTTCCTGGGGTTTGTGGTGATGTCATTTCCTGTTCGTTTTCTGAGGGGTTGATAGATGGCATCTAGATCTATGTGTTTGTTTATGGCCTTCTGCTTGGAGTGCCAGGCGTCTAGAAATTCTCTGGCATGTCTTTGCTCAGCCTGTCTCGGATAGATGTGTTTTTCCAGTCGAAATGGTGTTTTTTTTCCCTCAGTGTGTAGGGCTACGAGGGACACGACCCCTCTCCCTCGTAGCCCTACACACAGCGGAAAAAAAAACACCATTTCAACTGGGACAACACATCTATCCTGGGACAGGCTAAGCAAAGACATGCCAGAGAATTCCTACAGGCCTGGCACTCCAAGCACAACACCATAAACAAACACATAGATCTAGATACCATCTATCAACCCCTCAGAAAATGAACAGGAAATGACATCACCACAAACCCCAGGACCCCCATCCAGGCCAAACATATAAATAGAAAGCAGGAGACAACAGCTTCGCTTCACTTGGAGGTCGCCACTGATGACGTTACCGAGGCAGGTAATGAAAGGTCTGGATATCAAACCGATAGCTCAGCGAGCAAACCTACACCCTAAACCTCAACCTGAGCTACAAACCTTCACAAACCTTGCGATGTTGTGAAACTTGAAAGGCTTAATACAAGATTTGCAAGGACTTTGCCAGGGTTGGATTGTTTGAGCTATTGGGAAAGACTGGATAGGCTGGGACTATTTTCCCTGGAGAGTTAGAGACGGAGAGATGACCTTATAAAGGTTTATAAAATCATGAGGGGCATGGATAAGGTGAACAGTCATGGACTTTTTTCCCATGTTTGGTGGATCCAGAACTAGAGGGCGCAGGCTTAAGGCGAGAGGGTAAAGATTTAAAAGGGATTGAAGGAGCAACATTTTCATGGTGAGGGTGGTGCGTGTATGGAATAAGCTGCCAGAAGAAGGGGCGGGAGGAAGGTAGTACAATTACAACATTTAAAAGGCATCTGATTGGGTACATGAAAAAGAAGGATTTAAGAAGGATAAGGGTGAACTGCTGGCAACTGGGCATTTTATGACACTAATAAATTAAAATTATGATAGGTTTGCCTTCTTTGGAGAGGTAACACAAGTTCATGTCATTCCCATTGAGTTGAGAAGGTTCAGCAGTCATGTCGACCAGGAGCAGATATTTTTCCTGGATATTTAATTTACAGAGAGACAATGAGAAGTTATTAACGTTGTTACAGTTTTTAGCAACTACTTTCAGGTAATTGGCAAATAATGTAGTTTGAAATGTGAAGATGATTTTACTCAAATTCTGAGCATCTGGAACAGTCTGAACGGAGGGTAGATGCTAATTAAGCAGGTACTCTCAAAAAATCTAGAATTTAACTAACTTTTTGAGGAAAGATTTGGAGGGCTGTGGAAAATTGGGAGGGGAGTTGGGACAGATTTGCAGCGTCTCCAGAGGGAGAGAGTATGGCCCCAATGGGCTGAATAGCCCCCAGTCCCTGTGCTCTGTGATACTGCCCTATTCACTGTGAATGATGAAGTTCATCCCAGGGCAGATGGAGGATTTCACCACTCACGTCACAATGGGGCCTGGCTGTTTGACAGCAGCTCACCGAACCAATAGGAGGGAGTTGATGTGGTTCTCTAGCCAATAGGAGTGAATGAGGGGCGTGGCCAGCAAGAGGACACATGACCATGAGCTGCACAGGTGTAGTGTCACTGTGAGGGGAGTGGGAGAGGCAGCAGAGGCTGTTGGACCTGAATTACAAACTCTCGGTAAATTAAAACCACAAAAACTGTGCATGCTGGAAATCGGAAACCTCAACCAGGAGGGTCTGGAAAAGGTCAGAAGGTCTGGTAACGTCTATGAAGAGAAATCAGAATTAAAGTTTCATATCCGGTGACCCTCAACTGATCATACCTAGAAAAAAATGTAACTTTATATGCAGACGGTAGGGTAGTGGGAGGATGTAAGGATTAATAGATAGATGGGGTTAGAGAGAGATTAACGGTTGGATAAAGGAATGGATAACAATCTGGCTGGGAGGGTGAAAAGCTGTTAGTGGCTAACCATTGGTAGTGTGTAATAGCTGGCTATGTGATTACAAGGCCTGGTGTGTGGGGTAGGGGACTAGAACATGAGGTTGTTAACCTATGGTTAGCCACTAACTGTCTCTGTTGTAACCTGTTCCCTACCTACATCGCTCCATGATTGAAACTGCCGAGGACACAAACCTCTGGAAACCCTCCCTAATCCCGTCTGCCCTCCTTTTAAGATGTCTCTTAAAATCGTTCTCTTTAGATTAGATTAGATTCCTTCCAGTGTAGAAACAGGCCCTTCGGCCCAACCAGTCCACACCGACCCTCTGAAGAGTAACCCACACACACCCATTTCCCTCTGTCTAATGCATCTAACGCGATGGGCAATTTAGCGTGGCCAATTCTCCTGACCTGCAGACCTTTGGACTGTGGGAGGAAACGGGAGCATCCAGAGGAAACCCATGCAGACACGGGGAGAATGTGTAAAATCCACACAGACAGAAGCACTGAGCCACCATGCCCAACGTTTCCTTCATTCATGAAGTACTTCAGGAGATTTGTCAATGTGAACGGCGCCATAAAATGCAGGTAGTTGTTGTCATTGCCTGTCATGAGGAGAAACAGGAATGAACCCTCACTTATAACTGATGAACAGCAGCAAAAGCAGGAAGAACTGCGCATGCTCCAGCCCAGAATGGGCATTGGTGATTGATGTCAGCACGGGACGATTCCGAGGATGGGGGCGTGTCTGGAGGACCTGGAAGTGCCGGTTGGTCCTCCAACCAATCGGAGTGAATGAGGGGCGGGGCTGCGTATAACGCTGTGATCAGCCTCGCGGGCAGCACACTTGTGACCAAGGCAACGGGAATGTGTGAAGGTGCAGGGCACGGTAAACGGTAAAGGAAAGAAATGAACGGCAGGAAGAGGGAGGGGAATGGTGTTGGTATGGACTGAGGTTTTACAACAACTTGGTGCACATCGCAAAATGCACATTTGAAAATCCCAGGCCGGTGATTGTGACAAACAGAATAACGCCTCAAACAGTGAGTGGCCCGAGTGAGCGCTGCCATCTTTATTGGGGGCAGTGATCCGCGGGACACATGTGGCTGCCAACTTTGTGAGGGGCAAGCTGCAGGGGGTTGCATGCACAGCTTTCCCTTGGCAGGGAGTGATAGGGCAGGGTTTACACAGTGTGTCAGAGTCAGAATGTTTTCAATGTTGAATCGTGATGCTGGAAAAGCACAGCAGGTCAGGCAGCAGCTCATCGGTGGGTAGGAAGATGTACAGGAAGGACAGGTCAAGAGGGCAGTCCTGAGCTGGAAGGTTTGATCTGAGATAAGGTTGGGGGAGGGGAAATGAGGAAGGTGGTGAAATCCCCATTGATCCCATGTGGTTGGAGGGTCCCAAGGTGGAAGATGAGGCGTTCTTCCTCCAGGCATTATACGCCTTGGATTTGGCGGTAGAGGAGGCCCAGAACCTGCATGTCCTTGATGGAGTGGGCAGGGGAGTTAAAGTCTTCGGACACAGGGTGTTGGTGTTATTTAGTGTTTTACTATTACTTTCACAGACCGTTTGTAAATGAGTTTCCCACTGCTGCCCAGCCCCTAACTTATGTCAGAAGTCTTCAATGATATTTTTGAGAAGTTATAAACATGATCAAAACATGCTGTTCTCTGAATGGGTTACATTTTCCACAATATCTTTGCCAGTCAAGGATTCCTAATTCCCACAAAAGATTATATTTTTCTTCCATTTCTGACCATCAAATTTTGCGCCATTTCCATTCCCTGTAATTCATTTTGTACCCCCTGAAAGGTCAGCTGTATGTTTCTCCCTCCGCAGATACCAGTGATCAATGCCAAAGGTGCCTGTGGAGATGGAGATGTTTGACTTACTTGTACTACTGCAGTTCGTGTGTTGAAGGTGCTCACAGTGTGGTTGGGTAAGAGACATTAGATTATTCACTCAGCGACAGTGAAGCATTGACAATGTATGTGCAAATCAACAACAGTTTGTGTTTTTGTTTTGATCATGTTTATAACTTCTCAAAAATATCATTGAAGACTTCTGACATAAGGCCACAGATGGCGATATTAGGTCAGATGATTAAAAGCATTGCCAAAGAAGCAGGTTTTCAAGAATACCTTAAAGGAGGAAAGCACGCCTGAGAGGATTAAGGTGGGAATTCCAGATCGTGTTCCCTTGGCAAGTGTAGAAAGAGCCAGACAGGTGAAGCAATAAATAAACATATCATTGGGAGTCTGAAAGAAAATGAGTTGTCGAGGTCTTACAGGTTATGTTGTACAGTGAAACAGTGATGTTCACAGCCAGGAATTAAATCAAGGGTACTTGTAAATAGCAGCCTTTTGATCATCAAGAAGTTTTGGTACAAGTGAGAACTTGGGCAGTAGAGTTTTAGATATTCTTGAGATTGCATGTACGTTGAATGTGGGAGGCTGGCCAGGAGTGTGTTTGGATAATGAAGTCTGGAGATAACAAAGGGATGGATGGGATATTCAGCAAATGAACTGAGTTTCAGGTGGAGTTGGTTGATGTCACTGATGTAGAAATAGTGGTTTTGGAGTGGGACTGGGCAGTAAACCCCATCTCCTGAATTCAGCTGTTGGTCAGTTTGTGGACATTCAGATGGGAATCTCAGTAATTGTAACGCTAAACTCTGACAGAATTACTCAATTCATCAGGACCTGGATATTCATATTGTGTGTGAATATTGTGTTCCAGTTCATTTCCACTTGCTGCATAAAAGTTCTCCTTTTATCAAACCATCCTCTCAATAGATCGCCCCGAAATCTTTCATATGTTTTCTGTAATTCTTTTGTGATAAGCTGATAAGTGTTAAGTTTACCATCTTGATGTATATATTTTGTAAACACTTCTCTCGTAGCTGCCCTCAATTTCCTTTGTTACAAAGACATCAATCCCAGTTTTTCCAAACCTCTAATTACCGAAATGTCCGTTTGCTCTCTATAAGGCACACATCAGGATTGTGTTGGAACATTCTCCACTTGCCTGCATCAATGCAGACACCAACAATATTAAAGAAAGTGAACTTTCTTTAATAGTGAAAGAATCGTCCAGGACAAAGAAATGTGCCTGAGTGGTGTCCCATCCACCACCCTCAGCATTCCCTCTCCCCATCCCTGAGGTACAGCGGCATCACTGTGTAAAAGGTAAAATCAGCATTGTCCTCCCAGACCATAGGGTTGCTCTGTCATTGTGGAGAGATGTTTGGTGGTGGTTTAACCGGAAGGTTACCCAGCCCAGGCAAGGAGAGATGTTGAGAAGGAAAGTCCATCTGTTGGGGATGGATATTCTTGATGTGAATCATCAACACCCATGTTCCCTGCAAATTAAAATCCCCCATTGCTGAACCATCCTGATAATTCTCCTGTGACCCCTCACAGGGACCCTGCCATCCTTCCCAATGTATGGATGATCTCTGGTTTGCACAGACCCAGCTACTCTGTGTTCCTGTGGGCGATGTCATCATCAAGCAACAGTTCCACCAAACCTCACTGTCTGTAAGGGTGGGAGACACATAAATCCCGATAACATTTAAGATGTATTTTCATGTACACATGCAATGCCATGAAAGGTAACACTTTGGATCAAGTACTGGAAAATAGACTGGGATAGTTTGGTAGTGGTTTTCTTTGTCACAAACCTGATGGACCACAGTGTCTTTTTCTGTCCTGTAGACGCTGATGTGCTCATTATAGGAATATGACAAGCCACATCTGGAATCAGGTCAGAGAAGGTGATGTTAGATTAGGTAACGCATGATTGTTTGATTTTGGGAGGAAAGAGACAGAGAGCGTCAGGCGGAAATTATGGAACTCAGGGCGCAGGAATCTGATAGTGCCATCATCAAGTGCGAAATAAAAGTGGGGTATCCTCAAGGTTGGAATTAAAGAAAGGCGCACATAGCAGAGCTTGGAGACACTCGAGATTAGAGATAGGGAGGATAATGAGGCTGGAAGAATTCGGGAGGATTGAGAGTTTGTAGGATGATAGAGAGATAGTGTGGGTTTTGAAGCTAGGTAGGAATTAGTGACAAGGAAGAATTATAAGGCTGGATGAGGGGACAGTGATAGATTTGTGAGGATTGAGGAATTAACAGATGGCGAGAGTTAGTCACAAAGATATTCAACACAGAAACAGACCCTGAGGTCCAGCTAATCCATGTCGACCATCATTCACCTCCACTTGGTCCTCATCCATCTAGACATTTCCAGAAATGCAGCTTCCCAAATGTCCATCTCATAGAATCCCATTCCCCTACTCTACATCTACCCCGACTGGCTATGGTAAATTGCACAATTCACCCATCCTGCATTTCTTTGGACTGTGGAGGAAACTGGAGCACCTGGAAGAAACGCACACAGATAGGGGGAGAATGTGCAAAGCCCGCAGAGATATTCGGCCAAAGCTGGAATCGAACCCAGGTCCCTGGCGCTGTGAGTTAGCACTGCTAATCTTTGAGACCCTGTGCCACTCTGAAATTGTAATTGCATTCACAGCTACCACTTTCTCTGGAAGTTCATTCCACACATGAACCACAGTGCAAAAATAAAAAATAAAATCCCGAACGTCTTTTTAATGCCTTTCTCCTCTCACCTTAAAATGTATGTACCGAGTCTTGAATCACGCACCCCTCCTGGAAAGGGCACCTGCTATTCACATTCCCTGTGCCTCTCATGATCAATAAGGCAAAAAGGGGACATGAGAAAGCTTTGGCAAGTAATGTTAAGTATAATCGAAGGGGTTTTCATAAATACATTAAGAGCACAATGGTAAGTTGAGAGAGAATAGGGCCTCTCAAAGATAAGCAAGGCACCTACGTGTGGAGCTGCAGGAGATGGGGGAGATACTAACCAGTATGAGATAACTGGCATTAGCGCTAACTGTGGAGAAGGATATGGAAGATAAAGAATTGGGGAGATAGATGGTGACATATTGAAAATGCCCATCTTACAGAATAGGAGCTACTGGGTGTCTTGTAATGCATAAAGCTTGGTAAATCCCCTGGACCACATCAGGTGTACCCTGGAACTCTGTGGGAAGCTGGGAATGTGATTGCTGGGATATTTGTATCATTGATTGTCACAGGTGAGATGCTGGAAGACTAGAGGTTGGTTAACGTGGTGCCACTATTTAAGAAAGTTGGTAAGGACAAGGCAGGGAACTATCGACTGTTGAGCCTGACGTCGTTGCTGGGTAAATTGTTGGAGGGAATCCGGAGGGACAGGATGTACATGTATTTGGAAAAGCAAGGACTGATTAGAGATAGTCAGCATGAATTTGTGCGTGGGAAATCATGCCTCACAAACTTGAGTATTTGTGGAGAAGCAACACAAAGGTTTGATGAGGGCAGAGCGGTGGACATGATCTATGGACTTCAGTAAGGTGTTGGACAAGTTCCCCATCGGATAGTGGTGAGCAAGGTTAGATCTCGTTGAATACAGAGAGAACTAGCAATTTAGATACAGAACTGGCTCAAAGGCAGAAGACAGAGTGGTGGTGGAAGGTTGTTTTCAGACTGGAGGCCTGTGACCAGTGAAGTGCCACAAGGATCGGTGTTGGGTCCAGTACTTTTCATCGTTTATAGAAGTGATCTGGGTATGAGCATAGGAGGTATAATTAGTAAGTTTGCAGATGACACCAAAATTGAAGGTGTAGTGGACAGCGAAGAAGGTTACCTCAGATTACAACGGGATGTTGTTCAAATGGGCCAATGGGCGGAGCAATGGCAGATGAAGTTTAATATAGATAAATGTGAGGTGCAGCATTTTGGGAAAGCGAATATTAGCAGGACTTATGCACCTTAATGGTAAGGTCCCAGAGAGTGTTGCTGAGCAAAGAGACCTTGCAGTGCAGGTTCATATTTCCTTGAAAGTAGAGTTACAGGCAGATAGGATATTGAAGAAAGTGTTTGGCGTGCTTTCGTTTTTTGGTCAGAGCTTTAGGGAGTGAAGTTGGAAGAACATGTTGCATTTGTATAGGACATTGGTTTGGCCACTTTTGGAATATTGTGTTCTTCGCCTATCGGAACGATGTTGTGAAACGTGGAAGGCTTCATAAAAGATTTGCAAGGACATTGCCAAGGTTGGACGGTTTGAGCTGTTGGAAGAGACCAAATAGGTGGGGGCATTTTTTTGCCCTGGAACATCAGAGGCTGAGGGGTGACCTCATAGAGACTTATAAAATCCATTAGTGGCACGGATCGGATAAACAGCAAAGGTATTTTCCCTGGGGTGGGGGAGTCCAGAAATAGAGGTCATAGGTTTAGGGTGAGAGGGGAAAGATATGAAAGGGAACTAAGGAGCAACGTTTTCACGCAGAAGGTGGTATGTGCATGGAAGAAGCTGCCAGAGGAAGTGTTGGAGGCTGGTATAATTACTGCATGTCAAAGGCATCTAGATATTTATAAATAGGAAGGGTTTAGAGGGATTTGGCCCAGGTGCTGGCAAAAGGGACAGATTAGGTTCGGATATCTGGTCAGCGTGGACAAATTTGACCGAAGGTTCTATTTCGTGCTGTTCATTTGTGACTCACAGCTCAGTGGGTTTCAGTCTCTTAAAATATTCATTTTAGTCTGTTTAATTTAGTAAAGCTACGACATTCAGTGGGTGAGGGTTTATTTCTTCAAATACACATCTTATGATATTTAAGTTTTTAATATAACATATTGGTACTAATTTATTCTAGAGCAGTGTTTTGTGAAGGAGTTAGACTGTTCCATTTTCTGGCTCTGTGGAATGTTAAGGTGCAGGGATGGCATTCGTACAGGGATGGGATCTTCCTGTTGGATGTAGGAGATTAAGGAGAGTTTCAATGATCTGATTTTCTGCAGGAAGTGAGGATGCAAATCCTGTAGGCTTTCATGGATCATATGGAGTGGTGGTTAAAGGTAATGATGAATTTACAAGAGCTGAGGGGTGTGATAGGTGGCAGTTTCAGAAAGGTAGGAAAACACAGATATAGTCAGGTACATTGGTTACACCTCGGAAAGGTAGGAGCGAAGGGCAAGTAGTGCAGGAGTCTCCTCTGGCTGTCTCCATCTCAAACAAGTGTACTGTTTGGGAAAATGTAGGTGGTAACAGACTCTCAGGGGAATGTCGCACCGACAGCCAAGTTACTGGTACTGAGACTGGCTCCAATGTAATGTGAGGTATATTAGATTCCAGGTGATCAATGATGACAGGGGACTCCCTAGTCAGGGGCACAGTCTGCCGTTTCTGCAGCTGACAGCGAGACGTCAGAATGGGGTGGTGCCTCCCTGGTGCCAGTGTCAAAGGTGTCTCACACAGGGAGCAGAATACACTGAAATAGGAGAATGATCAGTGGGAGCTCATTGTACATTGATACCCAATGACTTTGGAAGAGAAAATAATGATTCCTGATGAGAGAATATTGCGAATTAACCGGGAGTGAGAGTAGGAACAGCAGGATAGAGCAGATCTAAAGATCTAGTGTAGTGGGGACGGTATCACATTTTTTTGGATCATTGAAATCTCTGCTGGAGTAGAATTGACGTGCATAAGAAGGATGGATTACACCTGAATTGGACGGTATCTAATATCCAGGCAGGGAGATTTGCTCGTTCTACTCGGGAGGCAGAAACCCAGTCGGGGTAAACCTAAAGAGAGAGTGAGAAAAGAGGCTGGTACAGTTGAGAAGTTAGGCAGGCAAGGGCAAGGCACAGAATGAGGTAGGACTGAGTTCTAATAGACAATAGGTGCAGGGGGAGGCCATTTGTTTGATCAGTATTCTGTTCCTGCGGTATCCCCATAACTCTTGATTCCATTAACTTTAAGAGCTCTCTCCAGCTCTTGAAAGTATCAGAGACTTGGCCTTCACTGCCTTCTGGGGCAGAGCATTCCATGTGTCCACTACTCTTTGCATGAAGAAGTTTCTCCTCAACTGTTATAAGTGGCCTACCCCTTATTTTTAAACTGTGCCCTCTGGTTCGGGATTCACCCATCAGAGGAAATGTGCTTCCTGCCTCCATAGTGTCCAACCCTTTAATAATCTTATACATCTCATCAATCCCTTCTCATCCTTCTAAACTCCAGTGTATACAATCCCAGTCGCTCCAATCTTTCAACATATGATCGTCCCACCATTCTGGGAATTGACCTCGTGAAGCTACCCTGCATTCCCTCAATAGCCAGAATGTTCTTCCTCAAATATGGAGACGAGAATGACATATAATAATCCAGGTGTTGGTGTCACTAGGGCCCGGGACAGCTGCAGAAGGACCTCTTTGCTCCAATAGTGCCTGCTGGACATGCATGCTTGCTTTCATTGACTGATGTACAACACAACTAGATCTCGTTGTACTGCCCCTTTACCTAACTTGATTCCATTTAGATAGGAATCTGCCTTTCTGGTCTTACCACCAAAGAGGATAACCACACATTTATCTACATTAACGTGCATCTGTCATGCATCTGTCCACTCATCTAGCCTGTCCAAGTCGACCTGTATTCTTATAACATCCTCCTCGCGATTCACCCAAACACCCAACTTTGTATCATCAGGAAATTTGCTAATATTACTTAATCTATATCATTGATGTATATTGTAAACAGTTGCAGTCCCAGCACCGAGCCTTGTGGTACCCCACTGGTCACCGCCTGCCATTCTGAAAGGGATCTGTTTATCGCTGCTCTCTGCTTCCTGTCAGCCAGCCAATTTTCAATCTAAGTCAGTATTTTGCCCCCAGTACCATGTGTCCTAATTTTGCTCACTAATCTCCTATGTGGGACTTCATCAAAGGTTTTCTGAAAGTCCAGGATCACTGCATCCAGTGGTTCTCCCTTGTCCATCTTCATAGGTACATTCTCAAAAAATTCCAGAAGATTAGTCAAACACGTTTTCCCCTTCGTAAATCCATGCTGACTCTGACAAATCCCATTACTGCTCTCCAAACGAGCTGTAATTTCATCTTTTATAATTGACTGCAGCATCTTTCTCACCACTGATGTCAGGCGAACCAGTCTATAATTCCCTGTTTTCCCTGTCATTCCTTATTGAAAATTGGGACAATATTAGCCACGCTCCAATCCACAGGAACTGATCCTGAATCTATAGAACATCGGAAAATGGTTACCAATGCGTTCACGATTTCTAGAGCCACCACCTTAAGTACCGTGTGATGCAAACCATCAGGTCCCAGGGACTTATCAGCCTTCAGAACTAACCGTCTATCCAACACCATTTCCTGCCTAATATAAATTCCCTTGTGTTCATCCATTACCCTATGTCCTTCAGCCACAATTACATCTGGGAGATTGTTTGTGGTCTTCCCCAGTGAAGACAGCTCCAAAGTACCTATTCGACTCTTCTGCCATTTCCTTGTACCCCATAATAAATTCGGCCGTTTCTGTCTTCTAGGACCCAATTTTAGTCTGAACCATTCTTGTTCTTTTCCTATACCTAACCAAGCCTTTACTATCCTCCTTTGTATTTGTGGCCAGTTTGCCTTTATACCTCATGTTTTCTCCACATGTTGACTTCTTGGTTATCCTCTGTTCATCTTTAAAAGTTTCCCCGTCCTCCGGCTTCCCACTCATCTTTGCTATGTTATACTTCTTCTCTTTTATCTTCATAATGTCCTTAACTTCTTGCCTCTCCTTAGGATCTTTCTTCCTCTTTGGAGTGAACTGATCCTGCACCTTCTGCATAATATCCAGAAATACCTGCCATTGTTGTTCCCCTGCCATCCCTGCCAGCTCCATAGTTCCCTTTGTTCAACTGCAATACTGACACTTCCGATTCTCCCTTCTCCCTCTCAAATTGCAGTTTAAATCTGACCATATTATTGTCACTACCTCCTGATGGCTCATTTACTTCGAGGATCCTGATCAAATCCGGTTCATTGTACAACACCACATCCAGAATTGCCTTTTCCCTGATAGGCTCCAGTACAAGCTGATCTAAGAATCCATCTCAGAGACACTGCACAAACTCCCTTTCTTGGGGTCCTGTATCATCCTGAAACTTTCAGTCTACCTCCATGTTTAAATCCCCCATAACAACTGTCATAATACCTTGGCAACAGGTTAATTTCAACTTCTTATTCAAATTACACTCTACATCCAGACTAGTGCTTGGGAGCCTGGAGATAACTCCCATTAGGGTCTTTCTACCCTTAGAATTTCTCAGGTCTTTCCATACTGACTCTACATCTCCTGAATCAGTCTCCCACCCTCCCCTCCCCCTTCGCAAGGGTCTGAATATCATCCCTCACCAACAGGACCATCTCACTCCATCTGCTCATCAGTCTATCCTATCAATAGCACTGTACTGCTTTTATTTCAATGCAAGAGACTTGACAGGGAAAGCAGATGAGCTTAGGATATGGATTTGAACATGGGACTGGGATATCGTGGGTATTACAGAAACGTGGCTTAGGAATGGACAGGTCTGGCAGCTTAATTTTCCAGGGTATAGATGCAAGAGGAAGATAGAAAGGGGGACAAGAGAAGAGGTCGAGTGATGTTTTTGATGAGGGATAACATTATGGTTGTCATTAGGGAGGATATTCATGGGGGTTCACCCAGTGAAGTTATTTGGGTGGAACTGGGAAATATGAACAGGATGATCATCTTATTGTGGTTGTCTGCGTGGGTTTGATCTGGGTGTTCTGGTTTCCTCCCACAGTCCAAAGATGTACTAGCTGGGTGGATTATCCAGACTGAATTGCCCCATAGTGTTCAGGGATGTGCAGATTAGGTTGGATTAGCCATGGGAAATGCAGTGTTACAGAGGTAATGGAGGAATATCTGAGGGTCAGTGTGGATGTGATGGGCGGAATCACCTGCTTCCACACTGTTGGGATTCTCTGATATTTCTATAAGTTTTAAAATAATTCGGGAAAATAATCGACCAGATCTAAAAGTTGGTGTTCAAATTTGGACAAAAGCCAATTTTGAAGTACAGGGCAAGAACTTTCAATATTTCTTTGCTATTACCAGGTAAAGGGACAGCTGGAAGGTGGGAACATAACATAAGGATAGGAGCAGGAGTAAGCTGTCTGGCCCCTCCAGCCTGCTCTGCTATTCAATAAGGTCAGGGCTGATTTTTTTCATGGCCTCAGCTCCACTTTCCTGCTCTCTCACCATAACCCTTAATTCATTTCCTGTTCACAAATCTACATTTTGGCTTAAGGACATTCAAGATGATAGCCCCAACAGCAGAGAATTCCACAGATTCACAACCCTTTAGCTGAAGAAGCTCCTCCTCAGCTCAGTCCTCAATCTGAAACCACCTTATTTTGACACTATGCTGTCTAGTTTCATCCGCTCCCAGTGGAAATAACCTCCCTGATTCTCTCTAAACTATTCCTGTCATAATTTTATATTTTTTTCCTATACAACCTCCCATTCTTCTAAATTTCAAAGAGGGGAATCCCAGTATACTCAATCTCTCCTCATAAGGCAACCCTCTCAACTCCAGACTCCAACTAGTGACCCTCCTCTGCACTCCGTCCAGTGTCAATACATCCTTCCTGAAGTAAGGAGACCAAACCTGTATAGAGTACTCTAGGTGTGGCCTCACAAGCACTCTGTATAGCTGCAGCATAACCATCCCTCTAGCAATGAAGGACAATATTCCCTTCACTGCCTTAATTACAAACTGCAATTGCAAACTAACTTCCTGTGATTCATGCACAATGACACACAGCTCCCTCTGCACAGCAGCATATTGCAAGTTTTCAATATTTTAATTATCTAGTTTGCTGTTAGTCTGACCAAAATGAATGGCCTCACGTTTCCCAACTTTATACTCCTCCTTAGCCATTCTCGTAACCTATCTGTATCCCTGTGCAGACTCACACTGGCCTCTGCACATATTGCTCTACCTCATCTTAATGTGAACTCTGACATCGTACACTTGGTCCTCAACTCTAAAACATGTGTAAATCGTTAACAGTTGTAGTGCCAGCACTAATCCAAACACCCATTTATCCCCATTCTTTACTTTTGTTCATTAACCAATCCTCTATCCATGCTAATGCATTTCCCATAATGCCGTGCAGCCTTTACCTTATACAGCAGCCTTTTGTGTGGCAACTTGTCGAATGCCTTCTGGAAATCCAGATGCATCACATCCACCGGTTCCCCCTTCAACGCACTTGTTGTGTCCTCAAATAATTCCAGTAAATGCGTTAAACATGACCTGCCTTTCATGAATACATGCTGTATCTGCTAAATGAGACAATTTCTACCCAGATATCTCGTTACTACTTCCTTGAGAGATTCAAGCATTTTCTCCACTACAGAAGTTAAGCTAATGGGTCCTTTTTGAAAAATAATGGCATCACATTCGCAGCTTCCAATCTGTCGGAGCCATCCCAGAATCCAACAAACTTACGTTAATTATCACGAGTGTATTTGCTATTCTCTCCACAACTCATCTCTTTTAGTACCCTGGGAGGCATTCCATCACAACCAGGAGACCCATCCACCTTTAGGCTGTTATCTTTTCCAACACTACCTCTTTATTGAGAATGATTGCTTCTCTGTCCTCATCTGCCATTGCCTCCATAGGCCTGGGACAATGAGTACGTAGGGAGCATGTTCCTGTTAAGGCCAAGGCTGGTAGGTGTATTGAATGCTGCCTGTCGAGAGAAATTGAGGATCTGGTCAAGAAATTGAAGGAGGCATATGGCAGGTACAGACAGCTGGGTTTGTGAGAATCTCTAGGCTCGAACACACTGGTCCCCTCACACTCACTCCATCACCGTCACTCGGCCAAACTCACGCTCACTCCATCTCCGTAACATGAACAGCCTCAGTCACTCCATCACCATCATCCTGAACCCCTCACACTCACTCCATCACCGTCACCCTGACATCCTCACATTCACTCCATCACCGTCACACTGACCCCCTCACACATGCTGCATCACAGTCATCCTGACCCCCTCACAATCGCTCCATCACCGTCACCCTGACCCCCTCACACTCGCTCCATTATGGTTACCTGACCCCCTCACACTTACTCCATCACTGTCACACAGATCCCCTCACACTCACTCCATCACCGTCACTCTGACCCCTCACAATCCATAACCGTCACACTTGTCCCCTCACACTCCATAACCGTCACTCAGCCTCATTCGCACTCACTCCATCACCCTGACCCCCTCACACTCACTCCATCAGCGTCACCCTGACCGCCTCACACTCACTCCATCAGCGTCATCCTGACCCACTCACACTCACTCCATCACAGTCCTCCGTCCCACTCACACTCCCTCCATCTCTCTGCCCCCCTCACATTCGCTCCATTAGCATCAGCCTGACCCTCACACGATCAATGCATCTCCCTTTCCCCCTCACACTCGCTCCATCAGCATCTCCCTGACCCTCTCACACTCACTTCATCACCGTCGCCCTGACGCTCTTACACTCACACTATCAACTTCATGCTGACCCCCTCACACACACACTCCATTACGGTCACCCTGACCCCCTCTCACTCACTCCATCAACGTCAGACAGACCCACTCTCTCATACTCCATCACTATCGCCCTATCTCCCTCACACTCACTCCATCACCTTCGCCCTGACCCCCTCACACTCGCTCCATCACCGTTACACTGACCGCCTCATTTTCACTCAGTCACAGCCACCCTGAACCCCTCTCACTCTCTCCATCACCGTCGCCCGGACCCCTTCTCAGTCATTCCATCACCATCACACTGATCCCCTCACACTCACTCCATCACAGTCTCCCATCCCACTCGCACTCCCTCCATCTCCCTGACCCCCTCACACTTGGTCCATCAGCATCACCCTGACCTATCACACTCTCACTATCACCGTCATCCTGACCCCCTCACACTCACTCCATTACCATCACCCTGACCCCCTCACACTCACTCCATCACCGTCACCCTGATACCCTCATACTCACTATATCTCCCTCAGCCTGACCCCCTCCACTCACTGCATCTCTGTCACCCTGACTCCCTCACACTCATACCATCACCGTTAACCTGAACACCACACACTCACTCTATCACCATCACTCGGCCAACCTCAAATTCATTCTATCACTGCCACACTGATCCCCTCACACACCATCACCATTACCCTGACCCCCTCACACTCACTCCATCACCGTCACCCTGACCAACTCATGCTCACTCCATCACAGTCATTCTGTCTCCCTCACACACTCTCCATCGCCATCACCCTGACCCCCTCACACTCGCTCCATTACAGTTACCCTGACCCCCTCACTCTCACTCCATCATCGTCACTCTGACCCCCTCACACTCACTCCATCACCGTCAACCTCACCCCTGACACTCATTTCATCACCGTCTACCTCACCCCCTCAAACTCATTCCACCACCATCGCACTCACCCTCTCACACTCACTCCATCACCGCCACCCTGACCACCTCACATTCACACCATCACCATCACACTGTCCCACTTACACTCACTCCATCACGGTCACTCTTACCCCCTCACACTCCCCCCATCACCGTCGCCCAGAATCTCTCTCACTCACTCTATCACCATCACCCTGACTCCCTCACACTCACTCAATCGCCCTCACCCTGACCCACTCTCTCTCACTCCATCTCTGTCACCGTGACCATTTCACACTCACTCCATCACCATCACCCTGACCCCCTCACAGTCACTCTATTTCCATCATCCTGACCCCCTCACTCTCACTCCATGACCGTCACACTGATCCCTTCACACCACTCCTTCACGGTCACCCTGATCCACTCACACTCACTCCATCATCGTCACCCTGACCCCCTCACACCCACTACATTACCGTCACTCTGACCCATTCACACTCACTCCATCACCGTCAACCTCACCCCCTGACACTCATTCAATCACCGTCACCCTGACACCCTCACACTCACTCCATCACTGTCACCATGAACCACTCACACTCACTCCATCACCATAGAACTCACCCTCTCAAACACACACCATTTCCATCACCCTGACCCCCTCACACACACACTCCATTACAGTCACCCTGACCCCCTTTCACTCACTCCATCAACGTCAGACTGACCCACTCTCTCATACTCCATTACTATCGCCATACCTCCCCACACTCACTCCATCACCTTCGCCCTGACCCCCTCACACTCGCTCCATCACCGTCACACTGACTGCCTCATTTTCACTCAGTCACCGTCACCCTGAACCCCTCTCACTCTCTCCATCACCGTCGCCCGGACCCCTTCTCAGTCATTCCATCACCATCACACTGATCCCCTCACACTCACTCCATCACAGTCTCCCATCCCACTCGCACTCCCTCCATCTCCCTGACCCCCTCACACATGGTCCATCAGCATCACCCTGACCTATCACACTCTCACTATCACCGTCATGCTGACCCCCTCACACTCACTCCATTCCCGTCACCCTGACCCCCTCACACTCACTCCATCACCATCACCCTGATACCCTTATACTCACTACATCTCCCTCACCCTGACCCCCTCCACTCACTGCATCTCTGTCACCCTGACTCCCTCACACTCACACCATCACCGTTAACCTGAACACCACACACTCACTCTATCACCGTCACTCGGCCAACCTCAAATTCATTCTATCACTGCCACACTGATCCCCTCACACACCATCACCATTAACCTAAACCCCTCACACTCAGTCCATCACCGTCACCCTGTACTACCACACTCCATCACAGTGACCCTGACACAATCACACTCATTCCATCACTATCACCCTGACCCTCTAACACTCACTCCATCACCGTCACCCTGACCCCTCACACTCACTCCATCACTACCACATTGTCCCCTCACACTCGCTCCATCATCTTCTTGCTGACCCCCTCACACTCACTCCATCATGGTCCCTATCCCACTCACAGTTCCTCCATCTTCTTGACCCTCTTGTACTTACTCCATCAGCATCACCCTGACTCTCTCACATACGGTCCATCACCGTCACCCTGACCCCCTCACACTCACTCCATTACGGTTACCCTGACCCCCTCACACTCACTCCATCACCGTCACCTTGACCAACTCATGCTCACTCCATCACAGTCACTCTGTCTCCCTCACACACTCTCCATCGCCGTCACCCTGACCCCTCACACTCGCTCCATTACAGTTACCCTGACCCCCTCACGCTCACTCCATCACCGTCAACCTCACCCCCTCACACTCACTCCATCACCGTCACCCTGACTCCCTCACACTCTCTCCATCACCGTCACCCTGACCCCCTCACACTCATTCCATCACCATCACCCTGACCCCTCACACTCACTCCATCACCGTCACCCTGACCAACTCATGCTCACTCCATCACAGTCACTCTGTCTCCCTCACACACTCTCCATCGCCGTCACCCTGACCCCCTCACACTCGCTCCATTACAGTTACCCTGACCCCTTCACCCTCACTCCATCACCGTCACTCTGACCCCCTCACACTCACTCCATCACCGTCAACCTCACACCCTCACACTCACTCCATCACCGTCATCCTGACCCTCTCACACTCACTCCATTTCCATCAACCTGACACCCGCATACTCACTCCATCAACATCACCTTGTCCTCCTCACAGTCACTCCATCACCGTCACCCTGTCCCCCTCACACTCACTCCATCACCGTCACCTTGACCCACTCACACTCAGTCCATCACAGTCACTTTGACCCCCTCACACCCACTCCATCTCGGGGACCCTGACCCACTCACACTCACTCCATCACCGTCACCATGACCCCCTCACACCCACTCCATCACCGTCACTCTGACGCATTCACACTCACTCCATCACCGTCAACCTCACCCCCTCAAACTCATTCCACCACCATTGCACTCACCTGCTCACACTCACTGCATCACCGCCACCCTGACCACCTCACATTCACACCATCACCGTTACACTGTCCCACTCACAGTCACTCCATCACGGTCACTCTGACCCCCTCACACTCCCTCCATCACCGTCGCCCAGAATCTCTCACACTCACTCAATCGCCCTCACCCTGACCCACTCTCTCTCACTCCATCTCTGTCACCGTGACCATTTCACACTCACTCCATCACCATCACCTGACCCCCTCACAGTCACTCCATTTCCGTCATCCTGACCCCCTCACTCTCACTCCATGACCATCACACTGATCCCTTCATACCACTCCATCAATGTCACACTGATTGCCTCACACTCACACCATCACCGTCACCCTGTCCCTCTCACACTCACTCCATCACCCTCACCCTGATACTCTCACTCCATCACCGTCCCTCTGACCCATTCACACTCACTCCATCACCGTCAACCTCACCCCCTCACACTCATTCCATCACCGTCTACGTGACACCCTCACACTCACTCCATCACTGTCAACATGAACCACTCACACTTACTCCATCATCATAACACTCACCCTCTCACACACACTCCATTTCCATCACCCTGACCCCCTCACACTCACTCCATCTCTGTCATCCTGATATCCTCACACTCACTCCATCACCCTCACCCTGACCCCATCATTTTCCCTACATCACCGTTACCCTGCCACCCTCATACTCACTCCATCACTCTCACTGCGACCCCCTCAAACTCACTCCATCACCGTTACCCTGTCCCTCTCACACTCACTCCATCACCCTCACGCTAATACTCTCACTCCATCACCGTCACTCTGACCCATTCACACTCACTCCATCACCGTCAACCTCACCCCCTCACACTCACTCCATCACCGTCAGCCTCACCCCCTCACCCTCACTCCATCACCGTCAACCTCACCCCCTCACACTCACGCCATCACCGTCACTCTCACCCCCTCACACTCACTCCATCACCGTCACCCTCACCCTCTCACACTTACTCCATCACCGTCACCCTGACCCCTCACACTCACTCCATCACCGTCACCCTGTCCCTCTCTCACTCACTCCATCACCCTCACGCTAATACTCTCACTCCATCACCGTCACTCTGACCCATTCACACTCACTCCATCACCGTCAACCTCACCCCCTCACACTCACTCCATCACCGTCAGCCTCACCCCCTCACCCTCACTCCATCACCGTTAACCTCACCCCCTCACACTCACGCCATCACCGTCACCTTGTCCCTCTCTCTCTCACTCCATCACCCTCACCCTGATACTCTCACTCCATCACTGTCACACTGACCCTCTCACGCTCACTCCATCACCATCACCCTGATCCCCTCACACTCACTGGATCACCGCCACGCATACCCCCTCACACTCACTCCATCACCGCCATCCATACCCCCTCACACTCACTCCATCACTGTCACCCTGACATGCTCACACTCACTCCATCACCCTTACCCTGATACCCTCACACTCACTCCATCACTCTCACCCTGATACCCTCACACTCACTCCATCACTCTCGCCCTGATACCCTCACACTCACGCCATCACTCTCGCCCTGATACCCTCACACTCACTCCAACACTCTCGCCCTGATACCCTCACACTCACTCCATCACGCTCACCCTGATCCCCTGTCACACACTCCACTACACTCACCCTGATCCCCTCTCACTCACTGCATCACCGTCAACCTGACCCTCACGCGCTCACTCCATCACTGTCACCCTGACCCACTCACATTCACTCCACCACCGTCACCCCCGACCTCCTCACACTCACTGCATCACCGTCAACCTGACCCTCACGCGCTCACTCCATCACTCTCACCCTGATACCCTCACACTCCCTTCATCGCTCTCACCCTGATCCCCTCTCCTCTCACTGCATCACCGTCACCCTGACCTCCACACATTCACTCTATCACCGTCAACCTGACTCTCACGCGCTCACTCCATCACTGTCACCCTGACCCACTCACGCTCACTCCATCACGGTCACCCTGACGCCCTCACACTCCGTCAAGAAACATCACCCTGACCCCTCACACTCACTCCATCTATGTCCCAGCAACCCACTCACACTACTCCATCACCCTCCCCCTGACCCACTCACACTCGCTTGATCACTGCCACCCTGACCCGCTGACACTCACTCCATCACTGTCACCATGACCACTTCACACTCACTCCATCACCATCACACTGATCCCCTCACACGCACTCCATCACTGTCATCCTGACCTCCTCACTCTCACTCCATTGCTGTCATCCTGACCTCCTCACTCTCACTCCATCAACGTCATCCTGACCTCCTCACTCTCACTCCATCAACGTCACACTGATACCCTCGTATTCACTCCATCACCGTCACTCTGAACCCCGCACACTCACTCCATCACCGTCATCCTGACCCACTCACACCATCATTGTCACCCTGATCCCCTCAAACTCACACTCACTCCATTTCTGTCACCCTGACCCCCTCACACTCACTCCATCTACGTCCCACTGACCCACCCATTCACACTCACTCCATCACCATCAGCCTGACCACCTCACACTCCCTCCAGCACTGTCGCCCAGAACCTCTGACACTCACTCCATCACAGTCATTCTGACCCCGTCACACTCACTGCATCACCCTCAACTCACCCCCTCACCGTCTTTCCATCTCCGTCACCATGACCCCATCAAACTCACTCAATCTCCCTCACCCTGATCCCCTCACACTCACTGCATCACCGTCAACCTGACCCACTCACATTCACTCCATCACGGTCATACTGATCCCCACAAACTCACTCCATCACTGTCACCCTGAACCACTCACACCCACTCCATCGCCGTCACCATGACCTCCTCACATTCACTCCATCACACTCACCCTGATCCCCTCACACTCTCTCCGTCATGGTCACTCTGACCCCCTCACTCTCGCTCCATCACGGTTTCCATGAACCCCTCTTACTTGTTCCATCACCCTGATCCCCTCACACTCACTGCATCACCGCCAACCTGACCCCCTCACATTCACACCATCACAGTCACACTGACCCACTAACACTCTCTCCATCACGGTCACTCTGACCCCTTCATTCTCACTCCATCACGGTTTCCATGAACCCCTCACACTCACTCCACCTTCGTCACCCTGACCACCTCACATTCCCAACATCACCGTCTCACTGTCCCACTCGCACTCACTCCATCATGGTCACTCTGACCCCCTCACACTCACTCCACTTCCATCGCCCAGAACCTCTCACATTCACTCCATCACTGTCACACTGATGCCCTCACACTCACTACATCACCGTCACCGTCTCCCCCTCACACTCACTCCATCTCCATCACCCTGACCCACTCACAATCGCTCCACCACGGTCAACATGACATCCTCACACTCACTCCATCACTGTCACCCTGACTCCCTCACACTCGGTCAAGAAAAATCACCCTGACCCCATCACACTCACTCCATCAGACAACCTGACCCACTCACACTCACTCCAGCACTGTCATCCTGACCCTCACACACTCACTCCATTTCCGTCACCCTGACACCCTCACACTCACTCCATCACCATCAACCTGACCCCCTCACATTCACTGCATCACCGCGACCCTGATACACTCACACTCCATCACTCTCACCCTGACCCACTCACACGTACTCCATCATGGTCACACTGACCCCCTCACACCCGGTATATCACCCACACCCTGACCGCCTCACACTCACTCCATCACCATCATCCTGATGCTCTCACACTCACTCAAACATTGTCACACTGACCCTCACACTCACCCCATCATGGTCACTCTGACCCCCTCTCTCTCAGTCCATCACTGTTCCATTGAACCACTCACAGTCACTCCATCTCCGTCCCACGTACCCCCTCACACTCACTCCATCACTGTCACCATAACCCCATCACAATCACTTCATCACTGTCACCGTAACCCCCTCACAATCACTCCAACACGGTCACACTTACCCCCTCACACTCACTCCATCACTGTCACCCTGACGCCCTCACACTCACTCCATCACCCTTACACTGATACCCTCACACTCACTCCATCACTCTCACCCTGATGCCCTCACACTCACTTCATCACTCTCACCCTGACCCCCTCACATTCAATCCATCATGGTCCCTCTGACCCCCTCACTCTCACTCCACCACCGTCACCCGGATCTGCTCACAATCACACCATCACCGTCACCCTGACCCTCTCACACTCACTTGCACATTGTTACACTGACCCCCTTACACTCACTCCATCACTGTCACCCTGACCCCCTCACACTCACTCCATAACTGTTACCGTAACCCACTCACAATAACTCCATCACGGTCATACTCACACCATCATTGTCACCCTGACCTGCTCATACTCACTCCGTCACTGTCACTCTGACCCCCTCACACTCACTCCATCACAGTTACCCTGACCCCCTCACACTCGCTCCATCACCGTCACCCTGACCCACTCACCGGTACTCCATCACGGTCACACTGACCCCCTCACACTCACTCCATCACTGTCACACTGACCCCCTCACACTCACTCCATCACTGTTACCGTGACCCACTCACAATAACTCTATCACGGTCACACTCACACCATCACTGTCACCCTGACCTGCTCATACTCACTCTGTCACTGTCACCCTGACCCCCCTCACACTCACTCCATCACTGTCAGCCTGACCCCCTCAGACTCCATCACTCTCACCCTGACCCACTCACACGTACTCCATCACGGTCACACTGACCACCTCACACCCGGTATATCACCCACACCCTGACCGCCTCACACTCACCCCATCACCATCATCCTGATGCTCTCACACTCACTCAAACATTGTCACACTGACCCTCACACTCACCCCATCATGGTCACTCTGACCCCCTCTCTCTCAGTCCATCACTGTTTCATTGAACCACTCACAGTCACTCCATCTCCGTCCCACGTACCCCCTCACACTCACTCCATCACTGTCACCGTAACCCCCTCACAATCACTCCATCACTGTCACTGTAACCCCCACACACTCACTCCATCACGGTCACCATAACCCCCTCACAATCACTCCATCACTGTCACACTGACCCGCTCACACTTACTCCATCACTGTCACCATGACGCCCTCACACTCACTCCATCACCCTTACACTGATACCCTCACACTCACTCCATCACTCTCACCCTGACCCCCTCACATTCATTCCATCATGGTCCCTCTGACCCCCTCACTCTCACTCCATCATCGTCACCCTGATCCGCTCACAATCACACCATCTCCGTCACCCTGACCCTCTCACACTCACTCAAACATTGTCACCCTGACCCCCTCACACTCACTCCATCACCGTCACCCAGATAGCTTCACATTCACTCCATCACTGTCACCCTGAACCTCTCACAATCACACCATCACCGTCACCCTGATCCTCTCACACTCACTCGAACATTGCCACACTGAGCGCCTCACACTCACTCCATCACTGTCACCGTAACCCCCTCACACTCACTCCATCACTGTCACCCTGACCCGCTCACACTCACACCATCACTGTCTCACTGTCCTACTCGCACTGACTCCATCATGGTCACTCTGACACGATCACACTCACTCCATCACTCTCACCCTGACCCCCTCACATTCAATCCGTCATGGTCCCTCTAAGCCCCTCACTCTCACTCCATCATCGTCACCCTGATCCGCTCACAATCACACCATCACCGTCACCCTGACCCTCTCACACTCACTCGAACATTGTCACACTGAGCCCCTCACACTCACTCCATCATGGTTCCTCTGACCCCCCCTCTCTCAGTCCATCACTGTTTCATTGAACAACTCACAGTCACTCCATCTCCGTCCCACTTACCCCCTCAAACTCACTCCATCACTGTCACCGTAACCCCCTCACAATCACTCCATCACTGTCACCATGACGACCTCACACTCACTCCATCACCCTTACACTGATACCCTCACACTCACTCCATCACTCTCACCCTGACCCCCTCACATTCAATCCATCATGGTCCCTCTGACCCCCTCACTCTCACTCCATCATCGACACCCTGATCCGCTCACAATCACTCGAACATTGCCACACTGAGCGCCTCACACTCACTCCATCACTGTCACCGTAACCCCCTCACACTCGCTCCATCACTGTCACCCTGACCCGCTCACACTCACACCATCACTGTCTCACTGTCCTATTCGCACTGACTCCATCATGGTCACTCTGACACGATCACACTCACACCATCACTGTCACCATGACCCCATCACATTCACTCCAACACCGTCGCCCAAAACCTCTCACACTCACTCCATCATGGTCACTCTGACCACCTCTCTCTCAGTCCATCACTGTTTCCCTGAACCCCTCACAGTCACTCCATCTCCGTCCCACTTACCCCCTCACACTCACTCCATCACGGTCACCGTAACCCCCTCACACTCACTCCATCACTGTCACCCTGACCCCCTCACATTCAATCCATCATGGTCCCTCTGACCCCCTCACTCTCACTCCATCACCGTCATCCTGGCCCCCTCACATTCACTCCATCACCGTCACCCTGACCCTTTCACATTCACTCCTTTTCCGTCATCCTGAGCCAGTCACATTCACTCAATCACTGTCACCCTGACCCAATCTCACTCACTCCATCACAGTCACCCTGACCCCCTCAAGCTCACTCCATTTCCGTCCCTCTGACCCACTCACATTCACTCCATCACTGTCACCCTGAACCCCTCACACTCACACCATCACCGTCACACTGATCCCCACACACTCGCTCCATCACCGTCACCCTGACCCCCTCACCCTCCCTCCATCACTGTCACACTGACCCCCTCGGATTCTGCCAACCACCATCACTCTCACTCCATCAGTGTCACCGTAAGCCCTACACACTCACTCCTTTACCGTCACCCAGAACCTCTCTCACTCACTCCATCACAGTCATTCTGACCCCCTCACCCTCACTCCATCTCCATCTTCCTTTCCCCATCACACTCACTCCATCACCATCACCCTGACCCCCTCACACTCACACCATCAATGTGACCCTGACCCGTTCACACTCACACCATCACTATCTCACTGTCCCACTCGAACCGATTCATCATGGTCACCCTGAACCACTCACACTCACTCCATCACTGTTACCCTGACCCCCTCACACTCACACCATCACTGTTACCGTGACCCCCTCACTCTCACGCAGTCGCCGTCACCCTGACACGCGCACACTCTCACCACCACTGTCAACCTGACCCGCTCACACTCACTCTATCACTGTCACCATAACCCACTCACAATAACTCCATCACGGTCACACTTACGCCCTCACATTCACACCATCACTGTCACCCTGACCCCTTCAGACTCCATCACTCTCACCCTGACCCACTCACCCGTACTCCATCACGGTCACACTGACCCCCTCACACCCGGTATATCACCCACACCCTGACCGCCTCACACTCACCCCATCACCATCATCCTGATGCTCTCACACTCACTCAAACATTGTCACACTGACCCTCACACTCACTCAATCATGGTCACTCTGACCCCCTCTCTCTCAGTCCATCACTGTTTCATTGAACAACTCACAGTCACTCCATCTCCGTCCCACTTACCCCCTCACACTCACTCCATCACTGTCACTGTAACCCCCTCACAATCACTCCAACACGGTCACCGTACCCCCCTCACACTCACTCCATCACCGTCACCCTGACCCGTCACACTTACTCCATCACTGTCACCCTGGCGTCCTCACAGTCACTTCATCACTCTCACCCTGACCCCCTCACATTCAATCCATCATGGTCCCTCTGACCACCTCACTCTCACTCCATCACCGTCACCCTGATCCGCTCACAATGACACCATCACCGTTACCCTGACCCTCTCACACTCACTCAAACATTGTCACCCTGACCCCCTCACACTCACTCCATCACCGTCACCCAGATAGCTTCGCATTCACTCCATCACTGTCACCCTGAACCTCTCACACTCACTCCATCACTGTCACCCTGATCCCCTCACACTCACACCATCAATGTCTCACTGTCCTACTTACACTGACTCCATCATGGTCACTCTGACACGATCACACTCACACCATCACTGTCACCATGACCCTCTCACACTCCATCACCATCATCCTGGCCCCCTCACATTCACTCCATCACCGTCACCCAGAACCTCTCACACTCACTCCATTACCATCTCCCTGACCCCTTCACACTCATTCCATCACTGTCACCGTAATCACCTCACAATCACTCCATTGCGGTCACACTTACCCCCTCACACTCACTCCATCACCGTCACCCTGACCCTCTCACATTCACTCCATTTCCATCATCCTGAGCCAGTCACATTCACTCGATCACTGTCACCCTGACCCACTCTCACTCACTCCATCACCGTCACCCTGACCTCCTCGAACTCACTTCATCACAGTCACCCTGACCCCCTCACACTCAGTCAAGAAGCATCACCCTGACCGCCTCACACTCACTCCATTTCTGTCCCCCTGACCCTCACTCACTCACTCCATCACTGTCACCCTGAACCCCTCACACTCACGCCATCGCAGTCACACTGATCCCCACACACTCGCTCCATCACTGTCACCCTGACCCGCTCACACTCTCACCATCACTGTCTCACTGTCCTACTCGCACTGACTCCATCATGGTCACTCTGACACGATCACACTCACACCATCACTGTCATCCTGGCCCCCTCACATTCACTCCAACACCGTCGCCCAAAACCTCTCACACTCACTCCATCATGGTCACTCTGACCCCCTCTCTCTCAGTCCATCACTGTTTCATTGAACAACTCACAGTCACTCCATCTCCGTCCCACTTACCCCCTCACACTCACTCCAACACGGTCATCGTAACCCCCTCACACTCACTCCATCACTGTCACCCTGACCCCCTCACACTCACTCCATCACCGTCACCCTGATCCGCTCACAATCACATCATCACCGTCATCCTGGCCCCCTCACATTCATTCCATCACCGTCACCCAGAACCTCTCACACTCACTCCATCACCGTCCCTGACCCCCTCACTCTCACACCTTCACCGTCACCTTGATCCGCTCACAATCACATCACCACCGTCACCCTGACCCCTTCACACTCAGTCAAACATTGTCACCCTGACCCCCTCACATTCACTCCATCACCGTCACCCAGATAGCTTCACATTCACTCCATCACTGTCTCCCTGAACCTCTCACACTCACTCCATCACCGTAACACTGACCCACTCACACTCACTCCATCGCTATCACCCTGAACCTCTCACACTCACTCCATCACCGTCACCCTGAACCCCTCACACTCACTCTATCACCGTCACCCTGACCCCCTCACAATCCTCCATCACTGTCACCCTGACCGCTCACACTCACACCATCACTGTCTCACTGTCCCACTCACACTGACTCCATCATGGTCACCATGACCACCTCACACTCACTCCATCCCGGTCACACTTACCCCCTCACAATCACTCCATCACGGTCACACCTACCCCCTCACACTCAATCCATCACCATCACCCTGACCCTCTCACGCTCACTCCATCACCGTCACCCTGACCTCCTCAAACTCACTTCATCACCGTCACCCTGACCCGCTCACACTCACTCAACAAACATCACCCTGACCGCCTCACACTCACTCCAGTTCTGTCTCCCTGACCCACTCACATTCACTCGATCACTGTCACCCTGACCCAACACTCCCTCACTCCATCACTGTCACACTTACGCCCTCACATCACACCATCACCGTCACACTGATCCCCACAAACTCGCTCCATCACCGTCACCCTGACCCCCTCACCCTCCCTCCATCACTGTCACACTGACCCCCTCGCACTCCGCCAACCACCATCACTCTCACTCCATCACTGTCACCGTAACCCCTTCACACTCACTCCTTTACCGTCAACCAGAACCTCTCTCACTCACTCCATCACAGTCATTCTGACCCCCTCACCCTTACTCCATCTCCATCACCCTTTCCCCCTCACTCTCACTCCATCACTGTCACCATGACCCCCTCACACTCCATCACCGTCATCCTGGCCCCCTCACATTCACTCCATCACCGTCACCCTGACCCCCTCACAGTCACTCCATCACCATCACCCTGACCCACTGACAGTCACTCCATCACCATCACCCTGACCCCCTCACACTCACTCCGTCACAGTCACCCTGACCCCCTCACATTCACACCATCACTGTCTCACTGTACCACTCGCACTCACTCCATCATGGTCACTCTGACCCCCTCACATTCATTCCATCACTGTTACCCTGACCCCCTCACACTCGCTCCATCACTGTAACAATGATACCCTCACACTCACTCCATCTCCATCATCCTGGCCCCCTCACATTCACTCCATCACCGTGCCCAGAACCTCTCACACTCACTCCATCACCATCACCCTGACCCTCTCACAGTCACTCCATCACCATCACACTGACCTCCTTACACTCACTCATCACTGTCACAGTAACCCCCTGTCAATCACTCCATTGCGGTCACACTTACCCCCTCACACTTACTCCATTTCCATCACCCTGACCCTCTCACATTCACTCGATCACTGTCAGCCTGACCCACTCTCTCTCACTTCATCACTGTCACCATGACCCTCTCACACTCACTCCATCATGGTCTCTCTGACCCCCTCACTCTCACTCTGCCACTGTTTCCCTGAACTCCTCACATTCGCTCCATCACTGTCACCCTGTCCCCCTCACACTCACTCCATCACCGTCACCCTGACCCACTCACACCATCACTGTCACCCTGACCCCCTCAAACTCCGTCAACCACCATCACGCTGTCCCCCTCACACTCACTCCATCACCGTCACCCTGACCCACTCACTCCATCGCTGTCACCATGACCAACTCACAACCGTCAAGAACCATCACCCTGACCCCCTCACACTCACTCCAACTCCGTAACTCTGACCCCCTCACACTCACTCCATCACAGTCAACCTGACCCACTCACACGCACTTCATCACCATCACCCTGACCCACTCAGACTCGCTCCATCACTGTCATCCTAACCTCCTTACTCTCACTCCATCAACATCACCCTGACACCCTCGTACTCACTCCATCACCGTTACCCTGACCCACTCACACCATCACTTTCACCTGACCCCCTCAAACTTCATCAACCACCATCACCCTGTCCCCCTCACACTCATTCCATCACCGTCAACCTAACCCACTCACTCCATCACCGTCACCCTGACCCACTCACACCATCACTGTCACCTGACCCCCTCAAACTCCGTCAGCCACCATCACCCCGTCCCCCTCACACTCACTCCATCACCGTCACCCAGACCCACTCACACCATTACTGTCACCCTGACCCACTCACACTCCGTCAAGAACCATCACTCTGACTCCCTCACACTCACTCCATCTCCGTCACACTCACCCCCTCACGTTCACTCCATCACTGTCACCCTGATTCCTTCGTACTCACTCCATCACCGTCACCCTGAAAACCTCACACTCACTCCATCACAGTCAACCTGACCCACTCAGGCGCACTTCATCACCATCACCCTGACCAATCACACTCGCTCCATCACTGTCACCCTTACCTCCTCACTCTCACTCCATCACCGTCACCCTGATACCCTCATACTCACTCCATCACCATCAGCCTGAACCCCTCACACTCACACCATCACCGTCACCCTGACCCACTCACTCCATCGCTGTCACCAGGACCCACTCACACTCCATACAGAACCATCACCCTGACCCCCTTTCACTCACTCGATCTCCGTCACACTGATCCCCTCACACTCACTCTATCACCGTCGCCCAGAACCTCCCTCCCTCACTCCATCACAGTCACCCTGACCCCCTCACACTCCATCACGTCACCCTGACCACCTCACACTCTCCATCACTGTCATCCTTTCCCCTCACAGTCACTCCATCACTGACACCCTGACCCACTCATACGTACTCCATCACGGTCACACTGACCCCTTCACATTCACTCCATCACTCTCACCCTGACCCACTCACGCTCACTCCATCACCATCACCCGGAATCCCTCACACTCGCTCCATCACCGTCACCCTGACCCCCCACACTCACTCCATCACTCTCACCCTGATACCCTCACACTCACTCCGTCACTCTCACCCTGACCCACTCATATGTACACTGTCACACTGACCCCGTCTCAGTCACTCCATCACCGTCATCGAGATAGCTTCACACTCACTCCATCACCGCCACCCTGACCCCCTCACATTCACACCATCACCGTCACACTGACCCACTCACACTGCATCACCGTCAATCTCAGCCCCTCAGACTCACTCCATCTTCGTCACCATGACACTGTCACGCTCACTTCATCACCGTCACCCAGAACCTCCCTCCCTCCCTCACTCCATCACAGTCACCCTGACCCCCTCACACTCCATCACGTCACCCTGACCACGTCACACTCTCCATCACTGTCATCCTTTCCCCTCAGTCACTCCATCACTGACACCCTGACCCACTCATACGTGCTCCATCACGGTCACCCTGACCCCCTCACAGCCACTCCATCACTGTCACCCTGACCCACTCACGCTCACTGCATCACCATCACCCTGAACCCCTCACACTCGCTCCATCACCGTCACCCTGACACCCTCACACTCCATCACCGTCATTCTGGCCCCCTCACATTCACTCCATCACTCTCACCCTGACCCACTCACGCTCACTCCATCACCATCACCCTGAACCCCTCACACTCGCTCCATCACTGTCACCCTGACCCCCCACACTCGCTCCATCACCGTCACCCTGACCCCCCACACTCACTCCATCACTCTCACCCTGATACCTCACACTCACTCCGTCACTCTCACCCTGACCCACTCATATGTACACTGTCACACTGATCCCGTCTCACTCACTCCATCACCGTCATTCAGATAGCTTCACACTCACTCCATCACCGCCACCCTAACCCCTCACATTCACACCATCACCGTCACACTGACCCACTCACACTGCATCACCATCAATCTCAGCCGCTCAGACTCACTCCATCTTCATCACCATGACACCGTCACGCTCACTCCATCACCATCACCCTGACCCCATCACACTCACTCCATCACTGTCACCCTGACCCACTCACGCTCACTCCATCACGGTCACCCTGACCCCCTCACACTCCGTCAAGAACCATCACTGTGACCCCTCACACTCACTCCATCTACGTCCCAGTGACCCACTCACACTCATTCCATCGACCTCACCCTGACACACTCACACTCGCTTGATCACAGTTACCCTGACCCGCTCACACTCACTCCATCACAGTCACCGTGACCACCTCACACGCACTCCATCACCATTACCCTGACCAACTCACACCATCACTGTCACCCTGACCCCTCAAACTCCGCCAACCACCATCAGCCTGACCCCATCGCACTCACTCCATTACCATCATCCTGACCTCCTCACTCTCACTCCATCAACGTAGCTCTGAACCCCGCACACTCACTCCATAACCGTCATCCTGACCCACTCACACCATCTCTGTCACCCTGACCCCTCAAACTCACACTCACTCCCTCACTGTCACCCTTACCCTCTCACACTAACTCCATTACCCTCACCCTGATACCTTCACAATCCATCACTCTCACCCTGATCGCTTCACACTCACTGCATCACCGTCACCCTGACCCCCTCACATTCACACCATCACCGTCACACTGACCCACTCTCACTCACTCCATCACCATCGCCCAGTACCTCTCTCACTCACTCCATCAGAGTCACTCTGACCTCCTCACCCTCACTCCATCACCGTGACCCTGACCCTCTCACATTCACACCATCACCGTCACCCTGACTCCCTCACACTGCATCACCGTCAAACTTAGCCCTCAGACTCACTCCATCTCCGTCACCATGACAGCCTCACGCTCACTCCATCACTGTCACCCTGATGCACACACGCTCACTCCATCACTGTGAAACTGACCCTATCAAACTCACATCACCACTGTCACCCAGACCACCTCAAACTGGCTCCATCACCGCCACCCTGACCCCCTCACATTCACACCATCACAGTCACACTGACCCCCTCACACTCACTGCGTCACCGCCACCCTGACCCCCTCACATTCACACCATCACCGTCGCCCAGAACCTCTCATCTTTACTCCATCACTCTCACTCTGATGCCCTCACACTCACTCCATCGCTGTCACACTGACCTGCTCACACTCATTCCAACCCTGTCACCCTGACCCGCTCATATTCATTCCATCACTGTCGCGGTGACCCCCTCACACTCACTCCATTTCCGTCACACTTACTCCCTCACACTCACTGTATCACCGCCACGCTGACCCCCTCACACTCACTCCATCACCACCACCCTGACTCCCAACAGTCTCACCATCACAGTCACTCTGACCCACTCACACACACTCCATCACCGTCACCATGACCCACTCACACTCACTCCATCACCGTCACCCTGACCCTCTCACGCTCACTCCATCACTGTCATCCTGACCCTCTCACGCTCACTCCATCACCTTAACCCTGATCCCCTCACACTCACTCCATCATTGTCAACCTGACCCACTCATGCTCACTCCATCACTGTCTCCCTGACCCCCTCACACTCACTCGATCACCGTCAACCTCACACCCTCACACTCACTCGATCATCGTCACCGTGACCCACTCACGCTCACTCCATCACCTTAACCCTGACCCCCTCACTCTCACTCCATTAATGTCACCTTGACCCCCTCACTCTCACCCTCTCCCCTATCTCTCCCTCCCTCTCCCCATCTCTCCTTCACTCTCCCCATCTCTCCCTCCCTCTCCCCCATCTCTCTCTGCTCCCCCTCCCATTATCTCTCTTCCCCCCTTCCCTCATCTCTTCCACTATCTCTCCCCCCCCCACTCACCCAGAGACTGGGCGTGTTTGGAGGTGATGCTGCTTGTGGGTGTGTGGGTGGGGTGGGGAAAATGCGGTAGAGATGGAATTGTGAGAGGCAGACCGCGACGGCTTGAGAGAGAGAGAGAGATGGGGAGAGGGATGGGTGGAGGCAGCTGGGGAAACCGGGGTTGGGGGTGCATGTCTGTGCGAGAGAGAGGGGGATGAAGGGAGGGTTGAGAAAGAGAGTGCGTGCTGAACGAAAGAGAGAGAGAGAATTGAGAAAGAGTAGCGGAGAGGTAATGGGGAGGCCAGGTTGGATTGTGGAGACAGAGGGAGTTAAAGCCAGCTTCTGAGCTCAGGGCGCAGTGCCTTCTCCTTCCCTGAGGACCAGGACTTGGGGCTGAGTCTGTCTCTCTCCAGCTCAGCTTCTCCAACACAAAGACACACAACAACATCGGTCACTCTGCTGCTCGGCACGCTTTAATTAACATTTTTATTGGTTACAAATGGAAGTAATGGATACAGTCAGTGGGATGGTACCTTTTCTCACTGGCCCCTGAGTTGTGAGAAACATTGAAATGTTTCCCTGTCACCCCACTGTATGATAAGGATGGACTAACCAGCGTTACCCTCTGTCTGTTACCATAGCGACAGGCTGCTCCATCGCTGAAACACTGAACTGAAATGAGAAAATCCCGGATGGTGTAATTAATGAGGGAATTTGATGGATGGATGGATTTGGCTGAAGGGATATTTCAGCACATTCTTCAGCTGCTGCCTGAACTTAGTCTGGGTCACGGCATAAATCGCGGTGTTTGTGCAACAACTGAGGAGCTGCAGCATGAAGCCCAATTCCCGCACAAAGGGTTGGAGATACCCAGACCATAACCCAATCCACCACATCCGTACCCATATAGAAAACAGCATGAACGTTGACCATAACAAGATGAAATTGGCCGAGATCACAAACAGTAAAATGATGGATTTTTTTCGGTTTCTCATTTCAGTGTCAGACTGAGCGTCCCCATTGGTGTGAGCGTGGAGTCTCCTGCGGGCTCTGCTGGTCACTAAAATGTGTCTGACGGTGAGAACATTGAGCAGCAGAATCAGGAGAAATGGGACACACGGGGTTAGAATGTGGTGGAGGCACGCGATTGTGACCCAGACACTGGAGTAACGAACAGTGGCTCTTAGAAAACAAAACCAGGGGGCGTTCCGCATCATATACCGAGCCGTGAGCATAAAATACCAGAAAATGTTCTTTAAACAGCTCAGCACAGTTACTGCTCCCAGAACCACAGCCGCCGTTTTCTCACTGCAATATTTACTTTTCAGCTTCTGGCAACAAATGGCCACAAACCGATCAAAGGTGAAAGTGACGGTGAACCAGACAGAGCAGTCAGTGGCTGCATAAAGCAGGACACCATGGATATTACACACGGGGACGGACTTCCTCAGGAAATAAAACTGTTCCTCATAAACAATGGGAATGTGTCTCAGGATGAGATCGAGGATAATGACCAGGAGATCCGCCGCTGCCATGGCCCCCAGGTAACGTCTGACACATGGAGACAATCCACAATCTTTATAAAGCAGGACGTAGATGGTCACTGCGTTAACTGTGAGGAAGGAAAACAAACCCATTATCCATCAGCCTGGAGGCAAAGGGACCCGTTTGATCAGGGACCCAGTGAGATTTTCAAATGTGTCCCTGTATTCAGGGATTGATTTAAATAATTGGAGCTGGAAAAACAAATCGGAAGGTTGGAATTCCTGACAAAAACGTGACATAAACCACAAGAAACCCTCCCTCCCCAAACACACAGAGACACATCCATAAGGACAGATGGTTTCTAGAACATTCCCACATACTCGATCCCTCGAGAGCAGACACAGGTCACTCCTTCCCAGTTCCTAATACGGAGGGTGGAAACGTTGTTGTCCTGAAGGATTCTCTCCCAGTTTCCTGAAGACAAACAGAGTTTGGGTATTTCTGTATTTTGGTCTAAATTGTGGTCGATCCTAAATTGTGGTCGAAGAAACGTAAACGCAGGGAAAACGTATTCACCCCTTTAACTGCCTGAGGGGCCTTCGGAACAGTGTCTCCTTCTCCCTGGAACGGGATCTCTTCCCTCGGGATCTTATCGTTTGTTCAATTCGCTGACGTCCGGCCGTTCACAAACAAACAACGTCAGGGACAGAACGTTCCGGGGAATGTCAGTTATAGAATGTCAGGGACAGAACGTTCCGGGGAACTCTGTGACCTGTCCATCATTTTACCCCCCTTCCCACCCCACCAACATGATACAGTGTGCTCAGGCACAGTACAACATTAATGGGGTGAGAGACGGAGGCTCCAATCACAGGAATGGGAACTAAAGGCATTGCCAGATCAGCTGAAATGGTTAGATCCACCTCACAGAACAAGCCCAGACACCATAAACCCAGTGGAGATATCTGTTCACTGTGGAACACTGTGCAGACCAGGCCAGTGTACTGCTCAGTACAACCCAGCCATCTGTCCAGATTCATCCAGTGCACTGATCAATACGACGCAGCAATCTGGTCAGAGTGGAACACATCACCAATCAGTTCAGGGCATTGATCTATAAACTCGATATATAGATATCTGTACAACACCAGAAGCTGTGCAGACCACAGCAGTGCATTGATCTATAAACCCGGACTAGATATCTATCCAGCACGCTGAGTTGTGAAGACCACAGCAGTGCATTGCTCTATAATTCTGGGCGAGATGTCTATCCTGCACGAGGAGCTGTGCAGACCACAGCAGTGCATTGATCTATAAACCTGGACTAGATATCTGTCCAGCAACTGGGGCTATGCAGAACACAGCAGTGCATTGATCTATAAACACGGACTAGATATCTGTCCAGCACGGGGAGCTGTGCAGACCACAGCAGGGCACTAATGTTTAAATTGAAACAAATATCTATCCAGCATAAGGAGCTACACAGACCACATCATTGCATTATCTACAAACCACAACCAGTTAGTCTGACCAGCAGAGTGACCCGTGCAGTGATCACCCATGAATTAATTTGTAAACCAGGAACAGTTACCCTCCCAGCATGTAGGACTGTGTACACCACCCCAGTGCATTGATCTGTAACCCAGGAGCAGGTACCCTCCCAGTATGTAGCACTGTGTACATTACCCCAGTGCATTGATCTGTAAACCAGGAGCAGTTACCCTCCCAGTGTGTAGGACTGTGTACCCCACCCCAGTGCATTGATCAGTAACCAAGGATCAATTGACTTCCCAGCATGTAGGACTGTGTACACCACCCCAGTGCATTGATCTGTAACCTAGGAGCAGTTACCCTCCCAGCATGTAGGGCGGTATAGCCCACCCTAGTGCATTGATCTGTAACCCAGGAGCAGTTACCCTCCCAACACGTAGGGCGGTATAGCCCACCCTAGTGCATTGATCTGTAACCCAGGAGCAGTTACCCTCCCAACACGTAGGGCTGTATAGCCCACCTCAGTGCATTGATCTGTAACCCAGGAGCAGTTACCCTCCCAGCATGTAGGACTGTATACGCCACCCCAGTGCATTGATCTATAAACTGAGAGCAGTTTCCCTCCCAGCATGTAGGACTGTGTACCCCACCCCAGTGCATTGCTCAGTAACACTGTGCACAATCCCTGCTCAGTGTGAGGAAATTTGCAGCCCATGATGCAGGATGTGCAGATCCCACCCATTTACAGCTCCATATCTCCATTGTGCCATGACAAGGGGGTGCTGTGGGTGTGAACATCACTGCCAGAGAGAGAGATGGGGGGGGGGAATATCACCACATGGGAGGGGATTTGGAAATAGACAGAGCGGGGAAGGCTGAGAGACAGTGTCATGGAAGGATTTGTTCCCAGGTTTCAGAATGCTGAAATGTAGACACTTCGATAGCATCCTGTAACATGAGCCAGTTTTCCCAGGAAAGATGGGAAAAAGGGATATTGGTGTGAGATCAGATGAGCATTTGTTCTGCATCTTTGTAACTGGAATTTGTTTCAACAGAATCTATGACTCATTGGGCAGATTCTAACAATACTTTATCTTTGATTTTCCCTGAGTTTGACAGAGGGATCGTCCGCACGCGGCTGAGCTAGTTTCCTGCTGCTACCTTATCGAACTCACCTCATTAACTACCCACCCCACCCCATGGTATCCCTCTCATTCAATACCAGCCCGATTCTCCCACCTATCATAACTGGAGGTACTCACCATAGCCCGGGTGCACCTGGATATCCCGTGATCCCTGACACTGGTGCCATCTTTAAAAGGCCAATGGGCACACGGTTGAGCTTTCTCTGTTTGGAGCTGTCCTGCACAGTTTACCCCAAGCATGGCAGATGAGGGGCAATTACACCACAATTTGTTGACAGGGGCACGGAGGTCCTGGTGGATGGGCTAGTACAGAGGGGAGGCATTCTCTTCCCAGAGGGGGCCACACCACCAGACACATCGAGCATGGTCTGAGCTTCCCACTCAGCTCAGTGCAATATTTTTGATCTGAAGAAATGCCCAGTAATACAGGACAAGCATCACTAACCTTCCCCGCGCTCTCAGGATAAGGGTCACTGTATTCTCTCTGCTCCCTCACACTCACTGTACATCTGTTATAGCACCGACCCCGAACCAGGCTCATACTCCACCACTCTCACTGCTGCATGCAGCACCTTCCCCCTTTCCGTCTCTGTCTCTGTCTCTCCCTCTCCCTCTCTCCTTCCACCTTACCAGCCCCCCCCCCCCACACACACACACACTAATAACACTGCATGGATACGACACTGTGGACTGACTCCCTTCAGACACCTCACCATGACCATGTCCCCCACCTACACCAGCACTAACAGCAGGGCCACCCACTCCCAACCTCCCTCTCTCGCTCCCTTTCTCCCATTCCAGGAGAAACAGCCTGGAATAGGACAGAAAGGGCCATGCCGGATAGTGGAGTGCCCGATACCCGTTCCCTCACCCCTCCCCCTCACCCAATCATGTGGGGAGGACCCTGGTACGAGCCGGAGAGGACCGGGACACCTCGTGTGGGGATTCTGAAACATCCATGTCCCACCGACCGAGTAAGGAGCAATGTTCAGTGAAGGGCAATTCTCACTTTAACCCCCCTGGCAGCTCCGTTTCCCCCCGGCACAACTTAGACGCCATGGCCCTGATGCCATCTGCCTTTTGTGTCGAGCTGGTACAAATGGAATCCCCACGGTCTCGGGGGGCAGGCGGGTGGGCTCACATCACATCATCACCACCACCTCCCAGGAAAGGAGCACGGAGACTCCCTCCTACACCTCCCCCTCTAAACAGCTCAGATACTGAAACTAATCTGTGATAGTTACTGCTCTCCCCACTTGTCCTGATATCTTCAACAATCTGTGCTCATATGCACACAGCGCTCTCTGTTCCTGCAGCCCCTTTTTTTTTAGATTAGATTTACAGTGTGGAAACAGGCCCTTCGGCCCAACAAGTCCACACCGACCCGCCGAAGCGAAACCCACCCATACCCCTAACCTAACACTACGGGCAATTTAGCATGGCCAATTCACCTGACCTGCACATCTTTGGACTGTGGGAGGAAACCGGAGCACCCGGAGAAAACCCACGCAGACACGGCGAGAACGTGCAAACTCCACACAGTCAGTCGCCTGAGTCGGGAATTGAACCCGGGTCTACAGGCGCTGTGAGGCAGCAGTGCTAACCACTGTGCCACCGTGCTTTATAATGGCACAGCCTGTTTTAAACTGTCTTTCATTGTCTTTCCTACCAAAGTGTACCAAACTGCTCTGCATTGATCCCCATCTGCCATAAACCTGAACACTACATCAACGTGTGATTGTCCTGTTAAAGTTCCACACTCTCCTCCATAGACTTTACAATTCTTCCACGTTTGGTCTTATCCACAAACATTGAGATAGTCATAGCATCACAGTCCCCGTGAAACAACTGAAATCCTGCCCCACTCACGAGTGTGAGCAATTGAAATATATTGCTATATTCCCAGTACCGCTATGTTTAATTTAAATTACCAAATGAGCTTCATGCCGTGCCCTAACCATTCTCGTGTGTGTATCTATGTTTCTCTGTGTGGTGCAGGTCTGGCAGTCTCTGTGGTGTTTAAAGGGATGCAATGCCACCCTCTGCTCACCTCCCCACTCCACTGCACAGACATTTTCAGAGGGTGAAAACCAACAGGGATTCATTCAGAGAAGGGGGGTTGGGGGAGAGGCAGCTGCCCACAGCGCCATCCAAACTGATGTCTTATTCGTGTACTAATCTAAATGTTTTTTAAACGTTGTAACTGTCTCTGCCTTCACCACTTCCACTGGAAGTTCATTCCACACCCAAGCCAGCTTATATCTAATATAATTACCTGTCATGACTTTTGTAAATCTTTTTCCTTGCATCTTAAAATATCCCTCAGAAAGGAATCCCCAGCACTAGGGAAAAGTCATCAGCCCTTCAGCTTATCTGTACCCCTCATTATTTTGTAAACTTCTGTGAAGTTACCCCTTAATCCCATCCTTTCCAGTGAAAAAGGTCCCAGCCTACCCAGCCTCTCCTTATAGCTCCCTCTCTCCAATCCCAGCAACATCCAGGTTAATCTCTTCTGAACCCTCTCCAGCTTAATAATATCAAGGTCAGTAACATTAAAGTGAAAAGTCGATGTATTTTAAAAGTGTTGGGAAGACCAAAACTAGAGGGCATAGTTTTAAGGTGTGAGAGGAAACATTTAAAAGTGACCTAAGGGGCAGCTGTTTCACCCAGAGGGTGGTGTGCCTATAGAATGAGCGGGCAGGATGACCAGACTGGACACAGTATTCCAGAAGAAGTCACACCAATATCCTGTACAACCACAACATGACGTCCCAATTCCGATACTCAAAGGTCTGACCATTGAAAACAAGTGTACTAAACACCTTCTTAACCACACTATCTATATGAGATGCAAATTTTAAAGGGCTATACCTGACGGCCTAAGTCTCTGTTCTACAACACGACCAAAGGCTCTACTTTTAATTGTATAGGTCCTGCTCTTGTTTGATTTACCAAATCCAATACCTCGCATTAATCCAAACTAAACTCCACTTGCCACTCTTCAAACCAGTGAGTGATATTAGCACCTACTCACCTTCCCCGTTTAATTTTAAAATTCCTTCCCCTCTGCAGGATGCCTTGATTCCGGCCTTGATTTTCACAAAGACACTGAGCTTGGGTTGCCTTGTGTTGTTAAGGGGGTGAGGGACTGATTGTAGACACAGTCAGTGGGGAGGAGAGGCTGGACATTCATCAGCTGCCTTGTATCATTTCATGGTTTGAGGAAGAGGGCAGTCACACGTGAGAGGTGGGTAATACTGATCCGGATTTTGGGGCCAGATATTATGGTCTTTCTCTGTCTCTGTCTATTCAAGACCCTTCATTGTGCAGAGTGTGTCTGCAGGATTTCTTTCCTTAATATTGCAGACTACAGATAATAGCGATTAAAGATGGTCATAGTTAATTTCGATGGCACAGCACTTGTACTCAACATCCTGCAGTTAAGACAAATGCCTTGCATTTGTTTAACAACGCAAAGTGTTATGTGTAGTTCAATAATGGTAACCTGATTATAATAAATCCATACAACGCTGAAAACTGTTACATAAAATATGACCGAAAGTTTAGGTATGGTAGTGTAGTGGGTAGTGTCCCTGCCTCTGATTCGGAGCTCTGCATTTTATTCCAGTACCTGAACTTGTATGGTAGTGTTTCTCGCTCAGAACTAGAAGGTCTGGATTCAAGTCCTGCCTGTTGCAGAGGTATGTCACATCATGTCAGAACAGGCTGATGAACAAACATGCAGTAGAATAATGTTACAGCTATATGGGGTATTGCCGAGTGATGCTAATGTCCCTACCTCCGGGAACAAAGGTCTAGGTGTAAATCCCACGGAAGTGCCTCAGGATACATCTGAACAAACTGATTAAAATGGATTTAGAATTGTGACCAGATGGAGAAGGAAGAGGTTGTTTGGTTCTGTTCGCCGAGCTGGGAGTTTTTCTTGCAAACGTTTCGTCCTCTTTCTAGGTGACATCTTCAGTGCTTGGGAGCCTCCTGTGAAGCGCTTCTGTGCTGATTCCTCCGGCATTTATACTGGTTTGAACCTGCCGCTTCCGGTTGTCAGGAGCTGTTCGCTGCAGTGGCCGGTATATAGGGTCTAGGTCGATGTGTCTGTTGATCGAATTCGTGGATGAGTGCCATGCTTCTAGGAATTCCCTGGCTGTTCTCTGTTTGGCCTGTCCTATAATAGTGGTGTTGTCCCAATTGAATTCATGTTGTTTGTCATCTGAGTGTATGGCTACTAGGGATAGCTGGTCGTGTCGTTTCATGGCCAGTTGGTGTTCATAGATGTGGGTTTTTAGCTGTCTTCGTGTTTGTCCTATGTAGTGTTTTGTGCAATCCTTGCATGGGATTTTGTAAACTACGTTGGTTTTGCTGCTGCTGGGTATCGGGTCCTTTGTCCTGGTGAGTTATTGTCTGAGAGTGGCTGTTGGTTTGTATGCTGTTATGAGTCGTAGTGGTCGCAGCAGTCTGGCTGTCAGTTCAGAAATGCTCCTGATATATGGGAGTGTGGCCAGTCCTTTGGGTTGTGGCATGTCCTCATTTCGTTGTCTTTCCCTGAGGCATCTGTTGATGAAATTGCGCGGGTATCCGTTTTTGTTGAATACCTTACATAGGTGTTCTTCTTCCTCTCTTTGTAGTTCAGGTGTGCTGCAGTGTGTTGTGGCCCTTTTGAATAATGTCCTGATGCAACTTCGTTTGTATGTGTTGGGGTGTTGCTTTCATAGTTCAGGACTTGGTCTGTGTGTGTGGCTTTTCTGTATACCTTCGTGGTGAATCCTCCGTTCGGTGTTTTCCTCTCTCGTGAATCGGATTCCTGTGATTGTGGTGGTGATGATCAAGTTCGTTCAAGTTAAAATTGCAGAAATTTTGTTTATTGTTGTGTGTGTGTGTGTGTGTGTGTGTGTGTGTTAAACAGAGAAATATTGATTATATATTTGCCATACCCAAACAGTTTGCCATTCATCATTCCAGCATAGTTGGAGTAACATTGCTCTGGATTATTAACGTGCTGTTTTAGCAGATTAAAGAAACTAGCCTGACTTGTTCCTAAAACTGATTCTGACCCACTCGGAGACCGATATCATCGGCCACATCACAAATTGGGTTACATTTAACATTTGTTGTGAGCATTAGAGGAGTGGGACTAGAAAGGTAACAGTGACCCAAAAAGTTGGGGAACTACAGACCGGTGAGCCTAATGTCGGTGGTGGGTAAGTTGTTGGAGGGGATTCTGAGGGATAGCATTTACATACATTTGGGAAGGCAAGGGCTGATCCAGGTAGACAACGTGGCTTTCTGCATGGAAAATCATGTCTCAATAATTTGATTGAGTTTTATGAAGAGGTGACAAAGAAGATTGATGAAGATAGTTTGGTAGACATTGTCCACATGGACCTCAACAAGGTGTTCACAACATTCTGATTGGTAGACAGATTAGTAAGTTTCTGTCACATGGGATGCAGAGGACGCTCATCATAATTGGCTTGAAGGAAGAGGGACATTTTTCAGACTGGAGGCTTGTGAGCAGCAGTGTGCTGCAAGACTGATTTCACTGAATTTCATCATTTATGTCAGGGATCTGGATGTGAATATTGGGGCCATAGTTAGTAAATTTACAGATTACATCAGAAAGGTGGTGTAGTAGATTATTTCAGAGTAACCATGATTAGATGGGACAATGGTGCAAGGAGTGACAGATAACGTTTAATTTAGATAAACACGAGGTTTTGTAGTTTGGGAAGACAAATCAGGGCAGAAATTATATATTTAATGGTAAGGTCCCGGTGAGTGCTGTAGAACAAAGGGACCTAGGGCTGCAGGTACATTGTTCCTTGAAAGTGGAGTTGCAGGTAGACAGTGTGGCACAGAGCACATTTGGCATTTTTGCCTTAATTAGTCAGAGCATTGAATATAGGAGTTGCATCTGTACAGGATGTTGGTGCGACCACTTAAAGAATACTGCGTACAACTTGTTGGTCTGCAGAAAAGATTGACACAGATGTTCCAGGACTGGAGGGTTTGAGCTTTAGGGAGAAGTTGATTAGGTTGAGGTGTTTCTCCCTGGAGTGTCAGATGCAGAAGGGTGACATTATAGTGGTATATAAAACCATCAGGGGCATGTACATTCCGAACAGGCACTTTCTGTTTCCCAGCGTAGGAGAGCCCAGAACAAGAGGGCATAGATTGAAGGCGAGAGGGCGAATGATTTAGAAGGGACCTTAGGGTAAATGTTTCACTCAGAGAGTGGTGTGTGTACAGAAAGTGCTGTCAGAGGAAGTGGTGAAGTTGGTTATAATCGCACATTTAAAAAGTATCTGAGAGGAGGGATATTGGCCAAATGCTGGCAAATGGGACTTGATCAGATTTGATATCTGATCGGAGTGAACAGATAGGACTAACGGGTCTGTTTCCGTTCTGCATGACTCTTTGATTCTATAAGAGGCATAACGAGAAATTCTAAAAGAACCTTTCAAGTCAGAATTCTCTTCACTGAAATTTTATCGTGCCTCTATGTTCACATTGATTGAAAACTGCTTTAAGTAAATATTTGACAGGGAAGTGAGTCACGGATAATGGGATACAGATAGAAAAGTGGGGCTGAGTTCACAACCTGATCAGCCACAATCTTCGTGCCTGGTGGAGAAGGCTCAAAGTATCTAATGACCCACTCCTGCTCCTCAGTCCCATGTTCCTGTGTTCCATTCTGCACACCAACCCTGTTAGACAGGAGCAGTGGTAGGCTACTTACTGCTATAAACTGGTGCACAGAAATAGAGGAGATCATTCAGCTCTTCAAGACTATCACACATGCTTTGAGGTGATTTGGGAAATGTAATTGGAAAACCCAGGCTGGGTATGAAAGAGGCCCCTCATCTCTCTTTACAGAGGTTTTCCTCTCTGCAACTTGTGCTTAATTTGTTGGTCATGTTGTAGACCCAGATTCACTGTAAATACAGCCCATATACCTCACCAAACAACAGCTCACAAAATCCTCTGGTCTCCCTGACTGCAACATTCAATAACAGAACATTCATGAAAATAACATGCACTAACTTTCCAATAATAGAATGTGTGAACATCAGAAACAGGGGCAGGTCATTCACTCCCCAAACCTGCCTTGCCCTTCACTAAGATCGTGGCTGATCTGCTCTCGGTCTCAAATCCTCTTTTATACCCAATTCTTCATAGCCCTCAACTCTGTGGCAGGTCAATATCCATCGACATCCTCTTCAAATACTTTCAGTCATCTAGTTCCCCGAACCCTCTTGAGAAGAGAAATCCTGACATTCAATACCACCTGCTTGAAGAAAGTACTCGCTGCTCCTATATCATGGCTTATTGATATGAACAAAAGAGGTTGACACAAGGGTTTAGGTAAAAATGACTGGCCCAGATATCAAGGCAGTGGTTGACTTCTGTTGATATCAAGGAGCTTAACAAAACTGGACTTAATGGGAATCAGAGTAAACTCTCCAATGTTTGGAGTCAAACATGGCACAAAGGAAGATGTTCATCATCTCAGTCCTGGGTCACCTCTGTGGGAGATCCTCAGGGTAGCTTCCTCTTCACAAACATCTTCAGCTGCTTCATCAATGTCTCCCCGCCCCCACCTTCCCCACCATAAGATCAGAAGTGGGGATGGTCACTGAAGATTCCACAATGTTCAGAACATTTGTCGCCCGTCAGCTCCTGAACTGGTCTGTGTCCATGTGCAGCAACACCCAGACTCCATTGAGGCTTGTGTTGTTAAAGTGTCTGTATCATTCATGTAACAACACTGTCTGACACTGCACATTGCCACAGTAAAACAAGAGTTCATTGAGCACCTCACGCTGGTTTCACAGGAATATGAGGAAGTCATTCAGCCCATTGACAATATTGGAGATGAACAGGGATAGCCCATTCAGTGCCTCCAGCCTATTACTCAGGAAGGGAAGGAGTCTAGTGTGATGGACCACACCAGAGTGCCTCGAAATTATTTGAAGGCGGTAACTTACGCTCTAATGTTTTCATATTTTAAAGGAAATGTAAACTGTCTGTCCCAGATGCAATGTGACAGGTCAAACTACTCGATGTGAAGCAAAATATCATCTACTTAAACAAGAAAGATACGATGAAACCAAAGAAAGAGGAATCTAGAATAACTTAAATCTATTGGACAAGTTAACAGAATAATGGATCTTCGAATTATTACTAATGAACTGTTCCTATATACGAAAATCCCATAAGCACAGCCCCTGGCAAAAAAGAATATTCAGACACAGATTTTCACAAAAATTTCTCCAATCCAGGAATTAAAAACAGCATCAAGAGAAAATTCAGAGAGAGTAGCAGCCAGGAGACATTCACTGAAGCTTCCAACTCTGTGGAGACCCCAATAGTTTCTGATGTTACTGAGAAACCAAAACCCAGAGATCCTAATCTGTGAGAGCTGGCCACACCCATTCAGGCTGCATTAAAATAAACCTAAGGACTCCCTCGCTGTTTACTCAAGTGGTCTGAACTAGCCAGCTTGGTAATGGTAGTTCAATCTCTCTCTTAAAATAAACCAGTACAAAATAACCTCTTTAAGCTTCAGCATCATCACACTCATCAGCACATCGAGCTGTCAACATGAACCAGGGGTAACCCAAACAGGCCCTTGGCCCTGTCCAATCGGACGAGGAAGAAGCCAGTCAGTCCCTTGAGTCACTTAAACAGCAATAAGCTGAGGCCATTCAGCCCTTTGAGTCACTTCCACAGCAACAAGGAGAGGCCATTCAGCCCCTCGAGCCACTTATACAGGAACAGGAGGAAGCCATTCCCGCCTCAACGCATTTACACAGGGACAGAATGAGGTAATTGATGCTAATTCCTGATGAATGGCTCATGCCCTCAACGTCGATTCTCCTGATCCTCGGATGATGCCTGACCTGCTGTGTTTTTCCAGCAATCCACTCTCTACTCTGATCTCCAGCATGAGCACTGTCTCCTAATTGATGCTGTAACATAATGGCCAAGTGGAGCAGAGGCTGCACAGACAGACTGTTCCGCGTTGTTCCTCCTGACTCCATTGCTTATGATATACATGTGGGACTTTAATGTGGTTTTCTCGCTGTGAGGATTGAAGCCATATGTCTTGTGTGAAGTCTCAATAAGGCATCTTCCATCTCCGAGAAGCCAGCCTGGTGTTCTCTGTGGAGAACAGAAGTTGGTGGGAATGGCTACGTGTTTCAGAAAGAAGGTATAGTGACTATTGAACATAGCGTTCAGTACGGGAAAGTTAATTAAGGCACATAAACAATTAGCAAAGCCACGTTAGACTAATGAATGGACTTTCTAAGTTCACATCATGCTGATCTTGTTCATGTTGATCATGTCTAGTGCACGTCCTGTGCAGTATAACCTGTGTGCCTTACTCTGTCCAAGTCTATTTCAACCCTATGATCTGCCTGGCCATGCTGATATTGATCTGCCTCCACTGCTCATAAATAAAGTGTTTCCCTGTACTGAGGTACAGCTGACAATAAATCAGATCAATTAATCCTGGGTAAAGTATGGAATTTCTCACCCTATCAATGTCTCTTCTGGAAATAAGTGATTGCTGCCACTCCTCATGTTTTAGCATTGCCACTTCTTCGTCTCACACAGCTCCACAGACTAACCAATAATGTCTTCACTCTATCCTCATGTTACCGTCACCTATGTCTGGGGTAAGGAGATCATTCCTTACAAGGGAGATCAAATCGGTAGACAGTTCCCCAAATACTCTCTCAGCAAGTCTACAACATCAAGAAGATGACTTTACTTATGTACTCGAATCATCGTACAATGAAGGACAGATTACCATTGACTGCATCCATTACTTACACAGGGTTTGATTCGGACCGGTCCGCATAGACTTGTGAGTGGGATAAAATGCTTCCCAAATTTATTAGAGTTCTTTAATGTAGTGATCAAGAAGGTTGACGAGGGCAGAGTGGTAGACGTAGTCTCTATGCATTTCAGTAAGTCCGTTGAGAAGTTTCCACACGGCAGGCTGCTCTGGAAGGTTCCATCACATGGAATGCTGGGGGAGCAGGCCAGTTGGATACACAGTTGGCTTGATGGTGGGAAGCAGAGGGTTTCGTGGAAGGATGCTTGTCAGACTGGAGGCTGGGTCCATAGCTGTTTGTTATCCATGATTGGGTTGAGAATGTACAAGGCATGATTAGTAAGTTTGCAGGTGACACTAAAATAAGTGGTACTGTAATCATTGAGGAAGTTTATCAGAAATTGCAGCATAACCTTAATCAAGTGGGGAAGTGGGCCATAAAATGGCAAATGAAAATTAATGTAGATGTGTGAGGTCTTGCATTTTGGAAACTCAAATTAAGGTAGGAGTTGCACGGCGAATGGGAGGGCCTTAAGGGGTGTAGAGGGCAGAGAGACCTTGGCGATCAAGTGCACGGTTCTCTGAGAGCGGAGTCACATGTAGACAGGGCAGTCAAGAATGCTTTTGACACACTGGCCTTCATCAGACAGGACATTGAGTATAGATGTTGGGAATTCATGTTGCAGTTAAGCAGGACTTTGGTAAGACCGCACTTGGAGTATTGTGTTCAGTTTTTGTCACCTCGTTTAAAGGAGGATGTTATGAAATGAGAAAGAGTGCAGACGAAATTTACGAAAACTCTGCCAGGACTCAATGGTCTGAGTTATATGGAGAGGTTGGACAAGCTCGGACCTTTTATTTAGAGTGTAGGAGTTTGGGGCGGGGGGACCTTATAGAGCTTTATACGATTGTGAGGGTTTATAGATAGGGTGAATGATCTCAGTCTCTTTCCAAGGTTTAGAGAATCGAGGACGAGACGGGATCAGTTTAATGTTAGAGAGGAAGGAATAAAAGGGAACCTGAGGGGCCACTTCTTTACACAGAGGGCTGGTACGTGGATGTGCTGCCAGTGGATGTGGTTGGGGGGGGGGGGGGCGGTGTGCATTAACAACATTTCAAAAGTATTTGGATAAATAAGTGGATAGGAAAGGACTAGTAGGATATGGGCCAACTGCAGGGAAATGGGGTTAGAGTGGACGGACATTTACAAGGTAGGGTCGAACCGTTTGTTAGTTAAAACCAAACACCCAGAAAAGCTCGCCTCACCTCGTAATCTGTTAAAATATGAGTGACACAGATCTTTTACATTCCACTATTTAAACAAAAATTAACAAGTTTATTTCTTAATGTTAATAGTGAACACTAAACAACGACTATTCACAAATACAAGCCCCTCTTTTCTTAACTACTTACTATCTGACTCCATCTCTATAAAATATGCTGTTCCAACAACCCATATATTAAACATTACAATCTCAAGACCACACAGAATCCATCTTCCCCGCTGTCTTCACCTTCCAGCTGCTGAACTCACTGGCTCATGTATTTTTTTTTACTGCAAGTAGCTTTTACATAGACATTTATCTTTGATAGAGAGTGTTTGAGATGACCATTTAGCACTCCTGCTCTACAGCAGTTACTCTGCTGCTGGATGGCAGTGGCTCTCCCTCTAGTTTCAAAATGCTGAGTTTATATACTTCCCATGATATAATAATTCTCCTAATTTGATTGCTTTCCAGGTTTCCAAACAATAATATTCAAATTCATTTGGCTTCTGGTATCCTGAGCGTTATTTAAACTCTTTGGTTGTATTTGAATTGTTGTCAAAACAGCAACCAAAATTCAGGTATCCATTTCCCAGCTAATGGTGACAGGTGGAACAGGCTGATCTTCAGCTGGCATCTGTGGCAATACTTTTTATTCAGCAAAACCCGTTCTGTCTTAAAATTACCGGACATGATTTCGGCTTCATAACACCTTCCCGCTTCAGAAACAAAAACATGAAACAGGAGAATGAAGACATGGCTTCATTACTTTTCCTCTAATTCTTAATCCTATTATTATGAATTGCAAAAGTATTAATCTCAGCTATACCATACATATTAATTCTGCACACATATATAACAATGCAATAAATCAAATCTTATCTAACCTTTTTTCCTTTAAATCTGCGATAACACATCTGCTATCACAATTTAGGACTCACAGCATGTACGTTTTGTAAGTTTACAGCCGGTAGGATAAGACTCCAATGAAATACTCTTACGTTCTGGCCTTTAAATATTCCAAAACATGCGAGAGGTTTGTCGTTGTCCACAATCATCTCTGACAATTATTTTGTCATATAAACATTAAAATATTAACAGTCCAGTGCGAAACTTAATCATTCTTTTTCAATAATGGAGATGTTGTTCTTTTTTCTGGTAGATATTGAATTTTTTCGACAAGTAGCCAATTGGCCATTCAATTCCATCATCATCTTTCTGTATCAATACATCTCCGAGTCCTATGTCCCTAGTATCAAATTCAGTTTTCAAATGTTTTCAAAATATTTGGTGCAGCTATAACTGATGCAGTGATTAACCCTGCTTTAAAATTCTCAAATGCCTCCTGGCATTGTTCTGTCCATCACAATTCTGCGTTCATCTTTAGTAAATCCATCAGTGGTGCCAATACGCTGCTGAAGTTTGCAACAAACTTCCGATAGAATCCACTCAGTTCCAAAAGTCGAAATACCTCTTTCTTCGAGAATGGTCGTGGAAATTCCTCAAAGCCCTTCGTCTTTGTTTTCCATGGGGTCAACCTCCTATATCCAATGTAATATCCCAAGGACATCACCTCTGCCTTCGCGAATTCTGTTTTCTTTAAGTTTATTACCAAGTTTGCTTCTTGTAATCGTTCAACATGCTCTGCCAACTGTAACATATGAGCTTCCAATCACTTGCTGAAAATCACTACATCATACAGATAAGCTGCACAATTTGTTCATCTGCCCACAACTCTGTTCCTGAGTCTTAAACGTGTCTGGAGCATTATTAACTCGCATGACATTCTCTAAATTGTTTTGTCATATTCGGTATGTTTAGCAGATAGTTTAATTGACTTAACATTTTTAAATTTGAAAGGGGCCACTAAACCTGGCTTTGAAGGGATTTCCTACCACTGGAAGCAATACTAATGCGTCATCCCCACGGGAAATCGTCAAAGTTTCAGAGTTTTTATCTGCCACCTGCTTCATTCTATACTGTGCCCTCTTCGGGAGCTGTTTAGCTAACTCACCTACTGCATCTAATCTCTCCCTCACCTCAGATACTTTATCCAAGTGTGAGATCTCCGACGTTGGTCCTGTCAATTTATATTTAAGTAATTTCAAAGGACCTTTCACTTCATGTCTGAATATTAACTCAAAGGAAGTAAAGTGAGTAGATTTATTTGGGGTATCTCTAATGGCAAACAATATAATGAGACGCCTTTATTCCAATCATTCGGGTAATTCTAACAGTACACTGTTTATGTTGTCTTCAGCATCTGATGCCAACTTTCCAAGGATTCGGGATGGGATGCACTTGATTTGAACGGCTGTATGCCGAAGCTAACCATGACATCCTTAAACAGCTGATCGGTACAATGAGACCCTTGGTTTGACTGAATAACACCACGTAGCCCACAGTGAGCAAAGAAAGCTACCAACTCCTCCACTTCCCTTTTTGCCTAATACCCCATCATGGAACTATCCCTGGAAATCGGGTAGACACGTCCATTACGGTCAGCAGATATTGGTTTTCACTTTTATTTTAGAAAGGGGAGCTCCACAATTAATCATAATCCGCGTGAGTGAGGGACAGTGAGGGCTGCAGATGCTGGAGATCAGAGTTGAAAAGTGTGGGGCTGGAAAAGCACTGCAGGTTGGCAGCATCCGAGGGGCAGGAGAGTTGATGTTTCAGGCATAAGTCCTTCATCAGAAAAGTGGGAGTTAAGCGAGGGGTAAGGGGCTGAGAATTAAATAGGAGGGTGGGTGTGGAGATGGTTGGGAGGTAGCTTGGAAGGTGATAGGTAGATGCAGGTGGGTCTGATGGTAATTGGTTGGGGAGGAGGGTGAAGTGGATAGGTGGTAGGACAGCTGGAACCATCAAACTATACAGCATCAACGTTGATTCAGCAATTTCCAATCCCCCCTCCCCCAACCTTATCCCAGATCCAACCGTTCAACTTAGCACTACCCTCTTGATCTGTTCTAACTGTCCAACTTCCTTCCCACCTATCCACTCCACCCTCCCCTTCGGTATATCACTATCACTCCAATCTATATCTTCCTATCGCCTTTCCAGTGACCCTCCCGTCAGCCCAGCTCCTACCCTCCGATTTATCTTTCAGCCCCCTTGTGCCCCCCGCCACATTCCTGACGATGGGTTTATCCCTGTTATGTCGATTGTACTGCTCTTGAATGCTGCCTGATCTGTTGTGCTTTTCCTGCGCCTCACTTCTCAACTATTAGATACTGAACTGACCCTGTATCTCGCAAAATTATAACTTCTTGTCCACCCCCGATAGCCCATTTTTTCTTAGTAAGGTTTATTCTTTAGAGAGATCAGGCACTGCCTCCATATGCAGCCCGTGCCCAGGCTGTGCACTCTCCTGCAGCTCATCGGCTCTGCCTGGGGTCTCCTTTACCAGATTCACTAATACCACTGGCTTAACCTCTTTTACCACATCTGTTCCCAAAGTGTCTTCCTTCAATCCCCAGCACGGTGTGTCCCAGCTTACTGCAGTGAAAACACCTTTACCCAGTGCCCTTCTAAAACCATCGGTACTGTAATTCTATGTGTTCCACTCCCTTATAGCGAGAACACCTGAGGCCTTTCACTTCCTTTCAAACCCTTTCAGCTTTTTATTTTCACCTGTGGTAAACTATTGTCAGTGTGCTTTTCTCTTTGTAGTGTAGGATAACAGCTGAAAAATGTGTTGCTGGAAAAGCGCAGCATGTCAGGCAGCATCCAAGGAGCAGGAGAATCAATGTTTCGGGCATAAGCCCTTCTTCAGGAATGAGGAAGGTGTGCCAAGCAGGCTAAGATAAGAGGTAGGGAGGAGGGTCTTGGGGGAGGGGCGTTGGGAATGTGATAGGCGGAAGAAGGTTAAGGTGAAGATGATAGACAGGAGAGGGGGTGCAGGCGGAGAGGTTGGGAAGAAAATTGCAGGTCAAGAAGGCGATGCTGAGTCCGAGGGTTGGGACTGAGATAAGGTGGGGGGAGGGGAAATGAGGACGCTGGAGAAATCTGCATTCATCCCTTGTGGTTGGAGGGTTCCTAGGCGGAAGATGAGGCACTCTTCATCCAGGCGTTGTGTGGCCATGGTCTGGCGATGGAGGAGTCCAAGGACCTGCATATCCCTGGCGGATTGGGAGGGGGAGTTAAAGTGTTTAGCCACGGGGCGGTTTGTTTGGTTGGTGCGGGTGTCCCAGAGGTGTTCTCTGAAATGTCCCTCAAGTCGGCTGCCTGTCTCCCCAATGTAGAGGAGGCCACATCGGGTGCAGTGGATGCATTAAATGATGTGTGTGGAGGTGTAGGTGAATTTGTGACGAATTTGGAAGGACCCCTTGGGGCCTTGGAGGGAAATGAGGGGGGAGGTGTGGGCGCAAGTTTTGCATTTCTTGCAGTTGCAGGGGAAGGTGCCGGGAGTGGAGGTTGGGTTGGTGGGGGGTGTGGACCTGATGAGGGAGTTGCGGAGGGAGTGGTCTTTCTGGAACGCTGCTAGAGGAGGAGAGGGAAATATATCCTTGTTGGTGGAGTCTGTTTGGAGGTGGCGGAAATGACGAAGGATGACACAATGTATCTGCAGGTTTGTGGGGTGGTAGGTGAGGACCAGTGGGGTTCTGTCCTGGTGGCGATTGGAGGGGCGGGGTTCAAGGCGGAGGAGCGGGAAATGGAGGAGATGTGGTGGAGAGCATCGTCAACCACGTCTGAGGGGAAATTACGGTCTTTGAAGGAGACCACCTGGGTTGTTCATTATTGGAATTGGTCCTCCTGGGAGCAGATGCGGCGGAGGTGAAGGAATTGTGAATAGGGGATGGCGTTTTTACAGGGAGCAGGGTGGGAGGAGGTGTAATCTAGGTAGCTGTGGAATCGGTCAGTTTAGAGTCAATGTCCATGTTGAGTCGGTCGCCCGAGATAGAAATGGAGAGGTCTAGGAAGGTGAGGGAGGAGTCTGAGACGGTCCAGGTAAATTTGAGTTCGGGGTGGAAGGTGTTGGTATAGTGGATGAACTGTTCAACCTGCTCGTGGGAGCATGAGGTAGCGCCAATACAGTCATTGATGTAGCGGAGGAAAAGGTGGGGTGTGATGCAAGTGTAGCTGCGGAAGATGGACTGTTCCACATATCAAGAAAGAGGAAGGCATAGCTGCGGCCCATGCGATTGCCCATGGCTACTCCTTTGGTTTGGAGGAAGTGGAAGGATTGGAAAGAGAAGTTGTTCAGAGTGAAGACTGGTTCAGTCAGTCAAAGGAGGGTGTCAGTGGAAGGGTATTGGCTGGGTCAGCGGAAAGGAAGAAGCGGAAGGCTTTGAAGCCTTTGTGACAGCACTTCTCCCAATTTCTATCCCTCACAGGATGAAAGTCCTCCCAGAAGCTAAAATTTATCTCATGCACCAATGCATACTTAACTGCCAGTTCTGCTGCGCTTCCCACTTCTTGAACTTCCTGTTCATTTACATGAATTCTTACCATCTCTGGAAGTGAGTCTTTAAACTCGTCCAGCAGAATAATCTCCCATCGTGCCTCACAGGTCTTATCCATTTTTAAGGCCTACACCCATTTATCAAAACGACTGTGGTTAATTCTTTCAAGATCAATATAAGTCTGACCTGGTTCTGTCTCTATATTTCTGAACCGCTGTCTATATTCTTCTAGTACCAATTCATAAGCCTCAAAATAGTCTGTTTGACATCTGCATCATCTCTGGCTCCCTCATGTGACAGCACTGCACAGACTTCTCAAGCTGTGTTCACCATCTTAGTCTGAACTAGCATTACCCACAAGTTCACTGGACACGCCACCTGCTGAGTCAGTTTTGCAAATGAAATAAAAAATGTTTTGGCATTTTTCTCACCAAAGTATGGCAATGTATTACCATAGTTGTATACATCCCTACGTTCTCCCTTCATCTTCATCCTGCTAATTTGACTTTCTTATCGAATTCCAAACTTCTGAATTTCAAATTCTCCCTCTCTTCCTTTTTCCTCTCTTTCTCTTTCTCTATCTTCGCTCACTCATTCTGTCTCTCTCTTTATCTTCTAACTCCAGCTGCCAGACTTGCAATTTAAGTTTTTTCTAACTCGATTGCAGTTTCCTGCTTCTCTGATAGACCAAAGTGCTTGACCAACTCCATTATGATGACAGCTTTCCTTTTGTCCCTGGTGAAACCCAATTCTAATCTACATGTTAATTCCAAAAGTATGCCCTTCCTTTGTCTTTCTACACTTTCTTGGCAAATTTGTGAATCATTTTCAAACCTCTTTAGCAATGTTAAAAGCCATTTCTTTTAATTTAACCAACTGCTAGGAAACAAAATTAAATGAATTTTCTCACCTGTTTTATTTTAAGATCTAGGTCACTAACTGCCAAGTGATGGAATCTGCTGGGACCTTTTGTACCCCAAATCTGTTCAAATCTGTCTAAATCCCATGTGACAAGCCCTCAAATTGTTATGATGTCAATATTGAACTCCCCTGTTAATTAAAACCACACACCCAGAAAAGCTTACCTCACCTCGTAATGTGTTAAAACATGAGTGACAGAGAAGTCGCAAACTCCACTATTAAGAGAAAAATAACAATTTATAAGCATGTATGTTAACTCGCTGAGCTTGAAGGCTTGTTTTCAGATGTTTCGTCACCATGACTAGGGAATATCATCAGTCAGAGTCTCTGGTGATGCACTGGTGGTATTTCCCACCTCTCAATTTACAGGTCTTGGTTTCTTAAGGTACGTGATGTCATTTCCAGTTCTTTTTTTCAAGGGAATTTAGATAGGATATGAATCGAAGTGTTTATTGACGTACTTCTGGTTAGAATGTCATGCCACTAAGAACTTTCGTGCGTGACTTTGTCCTAGGAAATGTGTGTTGTCCTTCTTTGTCTGTATGTTTGGAAACAAGTGATAAGTGGGTCATGTCTTTTGGAGGCCAGTTGGTGCCCTTATATCCTGCTTGCACAACAGGACAGTTTGAAATGGAGGAAAAATGATTTTATATACACTGTTTAATCAACGTGTGTTCAGATATGTAACATTGTTCATATGTGTACAACACATTCTGAATGAACAATGGAGACACAGTTAAAGAAAAGTGATGCACATGATGTATAACATTTTCAAAGCGTTAAAACAATATTTAATCCTTATCTGAAGTGATATGTTGCCCTTCTCTCAATGTTCCGCCTTTTCTGGGATGTCCAACAGTAATCTCTCATTCTTATCAGGATGTGTGTAATAAATTCTTGCTTCTGGTGTCCCAACTTATTTTAGTTAATCCCCTTTCTACCGGAAATTAAATCTATTGGCCTGCTGGCTTCTTTTCAAAACTAGTGTCTATCATATCATTGGAGAGAAAAGTTCTGGCATCAGACCCAGCATTTGAACATGTTGCTCTGTTGTACGTGCACTGTACAAAGGACCACAGCACACAGGAATTGCCAAAACATTGAGGGATGTACATCTACTTCTTTCAAAAATCTAGTTTTCTTATTTTTTTAATCTTCACAACTATATTCTCTCTCTCGTTCTATCTTTGTATCTAGTTAAGAAATCCACCAATTATTCTTCGTGTCCCATCTCTCAAAACTCCTTCTTTCGGTTTATATCTATTGCTCTCTTCTCTGTGTAATGTGGTTATAATTGAGCAATGTCACTACAAAGGCATGCGGGAGGATCTGACCAGGGTTAATTGGAAGGGGAGCTGAGCAGGAAAGACCATGTATCAGCAATGGGAGGAGTTTCTGGGGATAATTCGGATGATAATAACAGAAATTCAAACCCAAGAAGATGAAACATACTCATGGGAGGACAAGGCAGCCAAGAGAGATACGGCATCAAACCAAAAGAGAAAATATACAATGTGGTGAAGATGATTGGGAATCCAGAGAATTCATTAGCTCTGAAATTACAAAAGGATGGCATCATTGACACTACAGAGCTCTTAATCATGGTCAGGGAGAGAAATAGAGGGAAAACATTCACTTTAAACACAGAAGATGGCATTACTTAAGGAAAAACATTCAGGTGAATTAAACATTTGAATTAAGATCAGTTAAGTGCTTTTGTGGCATATGTTAGATTGGAAGCATGACCCGGGGAGACAGACCCTCAGCAGAATGAAAGTTTGAAAATGAAGTATTTCCACATCAGAAACCAGGTTAGGTCACTGAGGACAGGCCTGATGGGTGAATGAGTCTCAGTGAGAATTGGGAAACAGACAGCAGAATTGCATTGCAGATATTGCAGCTGGAAACTGTGTATTTATATCGTGCTGTAGACCACAGCAGCAGGAGAAGCAGGCCTGCATTCAACCACAACCTGTAACATTTTGTCGAGGATAATCTCAGTCGGCCATTACAATCAACACGTTCTATGGCTGAGTGCCGAGTGTGGGTGAACATGTCAGGGTCAGAATCACATGAACCTAAACTTGATGCTAACCCATTAATGTTACTACCCTTGACCAACAGATCTGATCGAAGCTCCGCAGTCCTGCCACATTCAGTTACAAATGGTGTTGGACGATTAAACAAATGACTGGAGGAAAGGGATCCACAAATATCCTCATACTAAATAATGGAACAGCCCTGTGCATTAATGTAAAAGACCAGGATGTGGAGTCTGCACCATCCTCAGCCAGAAGTGTTGAATTGATGATCCACCTCACCCTCATCATGATGCCCACAGAATCACAGATGCCAGTCTTTAACCGATTCGATTCGCTGCCCGTGAGATGAAGAAACAGCTGAACACAATAGATACGACAAAGACAATGAGTCCTGACCCCATTCCGGCAATAGGACTGAAGACTTGTGCTGCACAACAAGCCGTGTCCCTGGGGAAGCTGTTTCATTCCAGCTCCAATTCTAACATCTCCCTGTTAATGTGGAAAATTACGCAGCTATGTCCAGTCCTCTCAAAGGAGAATAACTACAATCTAACCAATTACCACTCCCTCAGTCCCATCACAACAGTCAAATTGTTGGGAGAAAGTTTTGACGGAGCTGTCAAGCAACACAGAAATAACCTGCTCAGTGCGGTTTCCGATAGGTCCCCACGTGGAGATGGTGCTGTTGTGGAAATGTCACCGAATTATTAACCCAGACCAGGCCAATACTCTGGAAATTAAAAACAATTGACAAAATATTAAGATGCAATATCTGGTGATGCCCTTGAAGTGTTGCCCTTGAAGCCAATGTCGATTGTACACATCAATTTCTTTCCCCAGTGTACTTTCAGGAAGTGAGTCTCCCGTGCTTTCCTGGTCTGGCCTAAACGTGACTGCAGACGCACAGACATGTGATAAACTCTTCAATGGTCTCTTAATCGGCCAAAGAAGACACTCTATTGTATCAAACTGCTCCGAGGTCTTAAAGGATAAGCCCAGACAGAACACCCGGCCCCAGCCTTATTAACGGAAAAGGGACGGGAAACAGTCCTGTCAACACTGCAGAGACCTCCTTCCGAAGATCTGAGAGCTTGAGACAGCATTTACTGGGCTTTCCCTCAGACTGCACAGAAACATCAGGAATGGAGTAGGCCATACAACACATTGAGCCTTCCTCATTGTCATTCATGTTCAAACATCTCCTCAATGCCCTTATCCCTCACAATGAATATATCCATGAATGTAATTAACCTGGGAAGCTATAAAATAGGAAGTGCAGTGGTCCCTTTGGTCTATCGAGTTTTCTATCCAATTCAATATAATATTGGTTGGCCCTTTATTTCCACACCGTTCTCTTGATCTCCCACCGTCCCTTTAATGTCTCTAAATCCGTATTTATATTCAGCGTGTTGGCTTCTGCGCCAGGTTCCTCAGGTTCACCAGTCTCTGAGTGCAGACATTTATTGTCATCTCAATGCAGAATGGCCTGTCTGTACCTAATACCGTGGCCCCTTGTTTTAGACACCACAGCCTGGGGAATTATCATCCCTGCTTCCAATCTGTCTCACCCTGTCAGAGTTTTATATATCTCACTGAGATCTCCATCCATTTTCCTAAACCTAATGGAATACAGGCCCAAAAGCCACAAGCACTGCTCCCACAACAAGCCTGTCATCCTAGAGATCGGCCTGTTCATCTTTCGCTGCTCTCCCTCAATGTCAGGTTTGTCCTTTGTTAGGTACAGAGAGCAAAACTGCACGCAATACTGCACAATGTTCGAGAGGGGGTCTCACTAAGGCCCTGTACAGCTACAGTAAGACTCCCTTACTCCTGGACTCAAATCTCGCTGAAATGAAGGTCAGCACACCATTGATCTTCGTAACTTCCTAACTGCTAATTTCCTTCAATATTGCTTTCAGTAACTGGTGTACAAGGAGATACAGATCCTTTTCAATGTTACAGCTCCCCACTTGGTGGGTCTATGTACACTGGGCAGCGTGCCAATGCCATTCCCAGTGTTGCCTTCTGGTTTCAGAACAGCCTGAGCTGCAGGGACGTCGGTGGGATGGGCAGAAGGAAACAACAAACAGGAGCATGTGCCCCTTTGTAGATCAATATATTTCAAACATTCCCTTTTCAAACGATAGGATTCCAGTCTATTGTTCCCACCAAAGGGCACACCGTCACCTCTACCCACCTTGCTCTCCATCTGCCACCTATTTGCCCTTCCACTCCACTTGTCTTAGTCACCTTGAAGCTTTGTTTGCAACCTCCTCACCCACTTACAATCCAACATACTTTAGTTCTGTCAGCAGGTTGGGATATATTGTATTTGATTCCCACAACCAAATGTTTCATGGGTATTGTGAACAGCTGGGGCCCGAGCACCGACCCCTATGATAACTAAACAATGTTCCTCTGTTAAGTTTTTTTTAAAAAAAAGTTCCTGACTCTGGGTGTGACTGGCTGGGCGAGCATTTATTGCCTGTCCCTAATTGCCCTTGAGAGGGTGGTGGTGAGCTACGTTGTTGAACCGCTGCAGTCCACTATGGATTCAGTGATGGTAACACCATTGAATGCCAAGGGGCAGTGGTTAGATTGTATTTTAGTGGTGATTGCCACGGTCTGGCATTTGTGTGGCTTGAATATTACTTGCCACTTGTCAGCCTGGATACTGTCCAGATCTTGTCGCATTTGGATATGGTTTGCTTCAGTGTCTGAGGAGCCACTAATGTTGTTGAACATTGTGCAATCATTGGCGAACCTCCCCACTTCAGACCTTAAAATGGAGGGAAGGTCATTAATGAAACAGCCCTGAAGATGTTTGGGCCTAGGCCACTGCCCGAGGGACTCCTACAGACTTGTCCTGGAGCTGAGTTGACTGACCTTCATCAACCATGACCATCTTCCTACGTGTCAGGTATGATTCTAACCAGCGGGGAGTTTGCCCCTGATACCCACTGATTCCAATTTGTGAAGGCGCCTTGATGCCACACTTGGTCAAAGGCAGTATTGCTTTAAAGGGCTGTCACTCTCACCCCACCTTTGGAATTCAGCTCTTTTATCCATGTTTGAACCAAGGTAATGAGATCAGGAGCTGAGTGGCCCTGGTGGACCCCAAACTGGCGTCATTGACCAGGTTATATCTGAGCATGTGCTGCTTGAAAGCACTGACACCTTCCATCACTTTACTGATGGGTTGGTAATTGGCCGGATTGGATTTGTTCTGCTTTTTCTGTGTAGGAGATACTTGGGTAATTTCCACGTAATCGGGGTAATGTCGTTGTTGTAATGATATTGGAACAGTTTAGTTAAGGTGGTGACAAGTTCTGCAGCATAAGTTTTCAGTACTATTGCCAGAATGTTGTCAGGGCATGTACCCTCTGGAGAATCCAGTGTCTCCAACTGAATCTGGATATCGCGTGGACTGAATCGAATTGGCTGATGACTGGCAACTGAATCACTGCAGAGGAGGCTGTGGTGGATCATCCACTCAGCAGTTCTGACTGAAGATTGTTGCGAATGCATCAACCTTATCTTATACACTGAGGTGCTGGGCTTTTCCCATCATTAACGACAGGGACATTTGTGGAATCTCCTCCTCCAATGACTTGTTTACTTGTCCATAACTATTTTCAACTGGAAGTGGAAGGACTGCAGAGTTTAGATCTGATCCGTTGCTTGTGGGAATCACTTAGCTCTGTCTATCACTTACTGCTTATGCTGTTTGGCGCACAAGTAGTCCTGTTTGGTGGCTTCACCAGGCTGACACTTCATTGTCAGGTATGCATGGTGCTGCTCCTGCCATCCTGCACACTCCATTGAACCAAGGGTGATCCTCTGCCTTGATGGTAATTGTTGTGAGGGGGATATGCCAGGCCATGAGGTTGCGCTGGAGTACAATTCTGCTGCTATTGCTGACCCACAGCACCTTATGGAAACCCAGAATTGAGCTGCTAGATCTGCTTGAAGTCTGTCCCATTTAGCACGGTGATAGTGCCACCCGAAATGATGGCGTTAATTCTCAATGTGAAGGTGGGACTTTGTCTCCACAATGGCTATGTGGTGGCCACTTTTACCAATACTGTCATGGACAGATACTTCTGCAACTGGCAGATTAGTAAGGATGTCGTCAAGTATGTGTTTTCCTCTTGTTGATTCCTTCACCACCTGCCATAGACCCAGTCTAGCTGTTATATCCTTTAGGATCCGACCAGCTCAATCAATAATGCTGCAGCTGAGCTACTGTTGTTCGCGGACATTAAAAAAAAACAGCCAGAGTACATTTTGCGCCCTTGCCAAACTCAGTGATTCCTCCAAGTGTTGGTCAGCATGGAGGAGTCCTGACTCATCAGTTGCTAGAGGCTGGAACATGATAATCAGCAGGAGGTTTCCTTTCCCATGTGTAAACTAACGCCATGAGACATCATGGGATACGGAGTCACTGTTGAGGATTCCCAGAGCAATTCCCTTCCAACTGTATCCCACTGTACTGCCACTTCTGCTGTGTCTGTCCTGCTGGTGAGACAGGAGATATCTGAGGAAGTTGATGGGGTGTCTGGGACATGGCCTTATTCACAGAATCATACCTTAAAGACAAGGTCAGGCTGTTGCTTGATGAGTCTGTTTATTTCTATTCACTGTTTCCTGCCAGCTGTTCTATTTTAGGAACATGGCCATATATTCGCCCCAATCCACTAAGATTTAATTTTGTTAACTGGGCTTGGAGCTTTACCAATGTTTTTTTCTGAAAATGCAAATGCTTTACATCCATTGCTTCTGTTTCATTTGTCTGTCAGTCTGCTTCTCAAACATAATTCCTATTTCATAAATCCATATTAATGTTGTCTATGACCATTACTTTCACTCCCAATAATTTCTCCAAAACCATTTACTTCTCATGTTCTATGTTCCATATACTGTCTCATTTTCCACACCAGACTTCGTTTTCCTAGTATTGATAGTAAGTTCTGTGAAGACAGAACTGAGGTAGTGGCTTCATAGTTCTGCCATTTCCCTGTTCCCCATTCCTGTTCTCTGGTTTCAGATTGTAAGGAAGCTGCAATTGTATTCTCATACTTCTCACATTGACATGATTTAACAAGCTGTTACAGTTCACTCTTCTGACCCTTGTGAATATACTCTTCAGAAACCTATTAATTCCTGCCTTAGGCTGTTCAATGACTGACCTTACACAACCATACACTCACAGGAGTATATATTCTGTACTGTCAGAAATATAGCACGATCTACAGTAGTCCCACTTTCCTAAACCAGGCCCATAGCCTGGAATGTTATGAAATTTCCAATTGCTCGGCCAAGCACTTTTTCATGGTTGTGAGGATACCCGTGATTACTCTCCTCTCAGGAATTAAATTCTTGACCCCGACACTCTCTGGGTGAAAGATAACTATCTTTTAATACTCACTAAACCTCAATCCCTTCACTTTAAAAGTGTGCTGCCTTGTTCTTGACCCTCTGGCGAAAGGAACAGCTGCTGTCTATCCACCCTCTCCATGCTCCTCATCATCTTGTCGTTCTGAAATACATTCCCCACAGCCTCCTCTGCTCCAAAGTAAGCAACCCGATGTTGTGGTTCTGTTCGCCGAGCTGGGAATTCGTGTTTCAGACGTTTCTTCCACTGTCTAGGTGACATCCTCGGTGCTTGGGAGACTCCTGTGAACCGCTTCTGTGATGATTCCTCCGGCATTTGTAGTGATTTGTATCTGCCGCTTCCGGTTGTCAGTTCCAGCTGTCCGCTGCAGTGGCCGGTATGTTGGGTCCAGGTTGATGTGCTTAGTGATTGAATCTGTGGATGAGTGCCATACCTCTAGAACTTCCCTGGCTGTTCTCTGTTTGATTTGTCCTAGAATAGTAGTGTTGTCCCAGTCGAACTCATGTTGCTTGTATCTGCACGTGTGGTACTAAGGACAGCTGGTCGTGTTGCTTCGTGGCTAGTTGGAGTTCATGGATGTGGATCGTTAGCTGTCTTTCTGTTTAAGCAACCCGAGCTTATCCAGCCTCTCTCCAAAGCTGTTATGTTCCATCCCAGGTTACATCCTGGTGTATCTCCTCAGCACACCCTCCAATACTCTCACGTACTTGCTATAATGTGGCTCCCAGAATTACACACAGTACTCCGTATTGGCCTCACCAAAGCCCTGTATAACTCTTATAACCTACGCCCCAATTAATACTTGCTACACCCAAGGTCCACTTCTTAACTAACGTACTACCTTGTCCAGTCACATTCAGGGATGTGTAGAGAAGCACCCTCTGAGCGTCATAACGTGCTGCCATTCATTGAGTCCTCCCCGTCTGGTTCCTTCTTCCAAAGTGTATCACATCATATTTATTAGGTTTATGTTCCATCTGCCATTGATCTGCCCATCTGACCAATCTATGTGTATCTTTCTGTAGCATAAGACCTTCCTCCTCACTACCAACCAACCAGGCATACACAAACTTACTTATCACAACCCCACCCCCTTCACCCACCCCCCTCTATTCACAGCTGCACCATTTATGAATACCACAAACAATAAGGGACGCATCACTGATCCCTGTGGTACACCAGGGGATACTGGTCTCCAGTCACACAAACAGCCTTCTCCCATCACCCTCTGACTTCTGCCGCTGTGACAATTTCCGTTGTAACTTGTCAAGTTATCCTTGATTCCATGAGATTTTAACTTTATTTTTAATTTCCCATGTGGAGCTTTGTCAAAGGCCTTGCTGCAAAACTAATTCAGCGACGTCTTCAAACTAATTCACATTCGGTAGGTGTGACTTTCCTCTGATAATCTTATGATTATTATCCCTGATCAAGCCTTGCCATTCTGATTGGGGTTCAATTTTCTTCATCCATATTTTCTCCAGTAATTTCCCGAACAGTGATCTAATACTTTCTTGTCTATACTTCTCGGTCTATCTTTTCCATCCTTACTGTGAAGTGGAATCGTATTAGCTGTTCTCCAGTCCTGTGGCACCTCCCTTATGGTCAGATTCGAATTAACTTTTTCAGTCAGGGTCTTTTCTCCCTTGTCTCCCACAACAGCCTGTGATACAATGCAATCAGACCTGGCAATCAGTCCAATTTTCTATCAGCCAAAGCCTCAAATTCCTGCTCGCATTTTATATCAATCTGTTCAAGAGCTTCCACATCCATCTTCTCAAATTCTGTACCTACCTCCTCTTTCTCCCAAGTAAAACAGATGTGAAGCTCTCACGTCAGAATCTCTCAATGTTCTTCAGCTTCACACGGATTGCCCCCTAGGATTCTAATGGACACGAACTGTTCGCTGATTATTCTTATCTACTTGTTGTCTGTGTAGAATATCATGGGATTCTCCCTAATCTCGCCTGCTTGCAATTCTCCATGGCCCTGTCTTATTCAGTCCCCTCTATGCCTCTAAGTTTCTAAGACTCACTGCGATCACATCTCATTATTTGAAGTTCGAGATCACAGGCTGAGTTTCCCAATCAGACAGTCTTGCCATCTTAGGGATTAATCTGGAGAATGCCTTTTGCAGTTCCTCTGTACTCAGTATATTCTTTCTTAGATGGAGATTGCACAGCAGTACACAATACTCTCAGTTTTGTCTCAGCAACACGCTATGCAACGGGTGCACGACATCTTCTATATTCCAATTAAGTTCACATGAATGTAAACCTACTTTTTACTGTCCCATCTGCACAATACTTTTTGCTTTAACTTTTCTTATGATATTAGTGGGCAAGTTTTTAAAAAAATGCTCCTGAATATCCAACTATACGTTATCCATTTGTTCCTCATTGCTAATTTTGACAAGAATTATCTTCAAACCATTTCAAAAAAATTGTTGCCACTTATGGTTTTCTGTTCATCGATGCATTATCATACTCCCCAGTTTTCCTATTACCTTCTATATATCCAGTCGCATGTTTTGTGTAATCGAGTCCAACACACACCCGACTGCGGATAACTAGTTACTGATCTGTAAATACCACTCTCCATCTTCATCCCTACTTAAACTGGCGGATAATATTTATAACCGTCCCTTATCCCGATTGGCTTCCTGCCTTTCGGGAATGTGTCGGAAAATAATGTAAAAATCCCTAATGCAAACAATGTGACTATTGCTGCTTCCACTGAAATGGTTGTATGAAGTAAACCTGGTCTGTCAGATTTATCAACACTCAATCCAATTGTCTTTTCAAATATTACCTTATCACAGATAAGAATGATCTTAGACTTTACTTACACAAGACCCATGGTCACTTGGTATTTCTGGGAGATTTTCTGGACATTCTTCCATGAAGACAGGCACCAAGAAACTGTTTATTTTCCCTGTAATGTCTCTGTTCTCTGCAATAAATTATCCTGTCCGCACACTCACTGTTCCACATTTGACCTTGTTTTTATTGTTGGATCATGCGTTGATGGAAGCCTTTTAGCAGTTTTTACGTTGTTTTTTTATTGTTGGCAGGCTTTTTCTCTTTTTGATTTTTTTCTGTTTCTTTGTCCTCCTTTGCTGGGTCCTACATTACTCTGAATCCACTGGCTTACTACAATACTCGGCATTTTTCTAAGCTTCTTCCTTTGATCGAATAGCTAAATAGGGGGTTGGGTGTAGGGGTGGGGGTGGGGTCGGGGATTGTAAAAGTGATCGGTCGGAGAGGAGGGTCGAGTGGATAGTTGGAAAGGAACATTCATGAGGGTGGTGCCGAGTTGGAAGATTGGACTGGGATCAGGTGGGAGTAGGGGAAATGGGGAAACTGGCGAAATGCACATTGATCCCCTATGGTTGGAGCGTCCCATGGCGGACGATGAGCCGTACTTCCTCCATGCGTCGGGTGGTTAGGATTTGGCAATGGAGGAGGCCCAGGACCTGCATGTCCTTGGTGGAGTGGAAGGGGGAGTTCAGCCACAAGATGGTGAAGTTGGTCTTTGTGACTGTACCAGAGTGTGTCTCTGAAACGATCCACAAGTTGATGTCCTATCTCGTCGATGTTGAGGAGACCACATCAGTTTGAATGGATGCAGTAGATGAAGCGTTCTGTCTCCCTTCATCACCTATCACTTTCAATCCCTCCTTTATTTACCTATCACATTCCAGACTACGTTCCCCCGCAAGACTCCCCACCCATTTATCTCTCAGCCCCCTTGGTCCACAAGTCTCATTCCTGATGAAGGGCTTCTGCCCAAAACGTCGATTCTCATGCTACTAATATGTTGGCTCACCGGCTGTGCTTTTCCAGCACCACATTCTCCGACTCTGATCTCCAACATCTGCAGTCCCCAGTTTCTCCTCACACCTTCATGGCTTGCATGATTCAGATTCAAAACCGTTACTTCAAATACAACAAAAACTGTTGTGTACTCAAACAACACAAAAGAAAACCAACAGAGGCAGCACCGTAGCTCATTGTATCCTAAGTTTGGTGATGACTCTGTGATAAACAATACATTAAATTATCAAGAGAGGCAGATGGAATATAATATGATATAACCTATCATTACATTTACAGGAAGAATGAAGGTGAGTATGTTACTGAAATGGAAAGTAATTACCGGGCTTAGTAATACTATGTATTGGGGATTTCACTCAGACCAGTTCAGAGTTGGGAGGTTTTGCTCCATCTCTCTGATGGTCTGTTCCGTGACATTCCCAGTACATACCCATATTTTGAGGTTGTTGGTTGTCAGTGGGGACAGTGTTTTGAAACGTGTAGCAAGGGGAAGGCCTTTAAGATACATTCATTTCTTTCTACAGGGAGACTGATGATGAAGGAATGGTCTGACTGCTTCTAAAAGAAGAGGCTGTGGCCACTGCGAGGACATGACGTACTGTGCATGGGCGCACTGTAACGTTAGTGGAGTGAAATGTCCTTTATTTCCCCTCCATCTCCTCAATGACATGCGGACCCGTGGGGCCATGTACATTATTGGGAAAATTACTGGGAAACCAAGGATACACTCGGCAGCACCCTGCTGAGGGAGAAAATATTGTATTCACCTCATCCGCCATATATATCCTCCGTCTCTGAATGGTGACATTGATGTCGACATAAACTGATAAATGATGGATATGTCACCAGTCCTGCCTGGAAAGATCCAGATCATACAAGTCACAACTCCCCTTTTTTTAAAAAAAAGAACAAATAATATGAAAAAATAACTTCATTTTAAACTCCTTATTCTTAGTGTTTGAGTAGAGTACAATACATACATATTGTATTGACACTGAACATGCAAACATTCACAACTTCCTTTTATTGCATTCAGATTACTCCGGCCACAGAACGTCTCTGTCCTTCTTCATCCAAGTCTCGACAACTTGGCAGCAAGTACGGTTTCTCATCCTGTCACCTGTATAACTTCCAAATTAGATGACAACAATAATAACCTCTACATGAATAGCCCAGAAGTTGTCTCCCTAAATTTCTCCAAAACCGTTTATGAGTTAAGATCGTGTGTAGGTTTGTCTCGGGCACGTTATTTGCAAGTTAAATGCTGAAATGTTGTAACGCCAACACTAAGCTCAAGGGCCAATTGTGAAATACTTCTGTTGATATTTTAACCAGACACTCCAACCACACATTACATAATGGAGCAAATCTCATCTCTCCAATAGCCCATCTTAATAACATGTCTCCTCATGTCTCAGTTTAAAAAAATTACGTGCTTCTGTACCGCTCAATGCTGAAACCTATTTACCTGCTACTCCTGACCCATGCCAGTAACCTTACTCTCACAGGTATATACTTTATGATCTCGCACATCCTTCTCTATCTCTCACAGAAGCCAAACTTTGATTTATGGAACAACTGCTAATCATTAGCCATTTCAGCTTCTAGGCTTGCCATTTTAACTCTCTGCTCTTACATACGAGTTCTCACGACTGCAGAAACTGAATTTTTGAACTCCTCCCAGTTAAAAGTCTCTCTAAGAGTGTCATGGATTGCTTTGTTTTTAATACCCTTATCCACCTTTCAAAATTACTTTATTTGATTCTTTTAAACCCAATGTACATTTAACCAGGGACGCTTTTTTCACCCCCTAATACTGACCAGATAGCTCCTCCGATAGGGATGCAAATACCTCACTCGTTATTCCGACCCGCTTTGTTTGGATCAACTAAATCCACATGGTCAGTGGTCACTGCATCCATTTAGCCACTTTCTCAAATGAAATTAAAAAGGCGTCTGCATCGTTCTCATCAGATTTAGACAATGCCTGGATGCATTTAAACAGATCCCCATCAGACCTTTGGCTACCATAGAGTTGCTCATCTTCACCTTTCGCCTCATCCAGCCCACCGACTGCCTTCATCTCCACCCTGCTAAGTCGACTTTCCTCTCTAATTGTTAACTTTTGAAGTTGAAACTCTCTCTCTTTCTGCTTTTCTTCTTTCTTTTTCTGTCTTTCTTCTTCCTCTCCTTTTCTTTTAATTCTATCTTGAATAGTATTTCAAACTGTTTCAATTCCTTTTTGTGTTCAATCTGCCTCCTCTGCAATTGAATTCCAGCCATTTCCAAAGATTCTGATGGTGTTTCCACGAAAATGTAAATGCCAAGCTACAGCTATAATTATCTCTCCTTTTCTCACAGACAAACACAAACCCAACTCCAGCTTGTCTGCCATTTCTAAAAACTTTGCCTTGCTCACCTTTTGTAAAATGTCTAACTTCACTTCTTCCACATGACAACGCTTAGGCACGGAAAGAACCATTACTACATAAAGCACTGTTCAAACCAACTGAATTCAATACCCGGAACAAAAGAAACCAACAACTATCAAACGCTGTTTTTGAGCCGAACAATCTCCCTGTGTACATTCTCCACCTCCCCACGTGGGTTTCCTCTGGGTGCTCAGTTTTCCTCCTACAGCCCAAAGATGCGCTCTTTCGGTGAATTGGCCATGTTAAAATGCCCATACTGTTCAGGGATGTGCAGGTTAGGTGCATTAGTCAAGGGTAAATATGGAATATTAGGATAGGGGAATAGGACTTGCTGGGTTACTCTTCGGTGGATTGTTGTGGACTTGTTGAGCCAAATGGCCTGTTTCCATACTGTAGGGACTCTGAATCTGAACCCAATTTGAAATTATCGATTTCGAAACAGACAAGAGTCCCCACTTTGCTATGGATCAGAACCAGACTGCCTTAAAATGCTTTCAGATGGCAGCCTGGACGCCAACTTTGTTTTAAAGTAAAGGTGGATGTGAAATGGTTGTTCCAGATGTGATGCAGCTGTTCAGACCACTCAACTTAAAGCAAAATACAATTTATTTAAACACTCTAATAAAGATACATGCAAAAAGAAGAGAAATGTAGACGAACTTTACTGGAAATCTCAACAGAACAATAGACATAGTAGCTTCTACCTAATGAACTGTTCCAATGTACGATCATCCCATTATCTGATCCCTTGGCAAAAATACACATCCAAGGCGAGTCACTCATGCTTGCAGTTCTCCACTCCAGGAGGAAACAGCATCAGGACAGATTTCAGAGAGAATAGCAGCTCGGTATCATTTACTGAAGCATCCAACCCTTCTCCCACCCCAAGCACCTGGTGATTGTTACAGCTCAGAAAAACTGGAACGCCTGGTGTGTGCGAACTGACCATTGTTATCATTATTTATAAAAAGAAACCTAAATGCCTCCTAAGTTATTTACTGCAGCCGTTTTCAGTAGGCAGTTCGGCCGTTATGATTTCTCTTTAAAGAAAAGGAGCAAATAACCTTTATTTAAAGTGACAGCATTGTCAGAGATATTAGATATCTGGTCCTTTAAAGTAATACTCAAGGTGCTTCTTCATGTTACTGACCACACGATCAGCTCAAAAAGACAAACACAGAAGTCAGGCGATCAGTGGCCAGGCACAGATCAAGATTAAAAGATGTGAGTCAACACTGCTGAAACCCCTATCCAACATGGGATACAACGGGAAATGAAGAACAACCCGACACACCTCCCCATTTCCAACATGGAGCAGCACCTGAGATAAACCTGGAAGTGAACAACAGCCCGACACACACACCCCTTTGCAACATGAAGCAGCACATGGGATACACCGGGAAGTGAACAATAGCCGACACGCACCACCCTCCCACCGTTCATGGAGCACCATGTGGGATGCCCCTCGAAGTGAACAACAGCCTGACACGCACCAAATCATTGTTTCTGAGCTTCACATTGCCCCCACTCGATACACGAGGCAGCCAAAAACCAAGGTCAAGGATACTTACAGAGGGACAGAACGATTCACATTAAAGACAGAAACAGACAGTTACTTAATTGAGATCGTGTTGTGGAAATATACAGAATAAGACTGGGTAGTGGGAATAATTGTTGGATTGAACCCTTAGAGAGCAAAATTACAAGAATGTGAACATGAAACAAAGATTTATTCAGATCAGCTTAAATGGTTTGTTTCATCAAATTTTGAATCAGCTTCACAGAACACTTCAAGCAACGCAAACTGGGACAAGGTGCTGGACTAACACGGTAAGATCTGCAGGCCATGCTAGTGTATTACTCAGTAATCTGGATTATCTGGCCTGCATGACGAGTATTGGTAACATCATATGCGAATGATGCACATATCAAATACCCACAGGAGGGGAAGATTTCTATCTCCATTGGACCTGGATGAGTGTGTGTGTGTGTGTGTGTGTGTGTGTGGGGGGGGGCGTACATTTGTGGTGGTTGAATATGTAAGTCGTTGCTTGAGAGGAAATGCACTTGAAGGAAACCAGGTTAAATATGAACAACTGGCAGGGATTTGGATAATTGAAACAGAGAGATTGACAGAAGTTTCATGGACAGATGAGTTATAGTGCTTAAGAATATTAAAATAAAGGCATTACCAGACACAATAGAGATATATATCAGCGTGCACAGGAATATCAAATGGATGGGAGTTTGGGATGAGTTCGAATCAGATTTGGTTCTGCAGGTCTCAACCCAAGAGTGTCAGCAGCAGATTGTTGTCATCATTACGTCTGTATTTCACAGCTCAAGGTTCAAACAACAGATGGGTTTAGCCAGTGAAGTACATTCTGGAGCAGTGAATAGATAAAGGTAATAATGGTCAGGGCATGGTGTCACGAATCAGCTCATGGACAAAGGAATCACGAAAGTTGTGATTCGTCTGTGTCAAACAACACCTGCATGCTTCACTTCCCACCACCACCCCTCACTCCAATCCTGCCCCAAGCCACTCATCGCGCTGATTTGGAAATATACTGCTCTTCCTTCACAGTCGTTGGGTCAATATACTGGAAATCCCACTTTACTGGCATTGTGGGTCAACCAACAGCAAGTGGACTACAGCGATTCAAGAAGGCAGCTCACCCTCACCTTCTCAAGGGCAAATAGAAAGGGGCTATCAATGCTGGCTAGCCAGCAACACGCAAGTCTCACAAATGAATGAATAAAAAGATGTTGGTCAGGGATGGGATGGAATCCCTTTGAGGAACTGGAGTTTTTAAACATAATAGAGGACAATGACCTCCACAATCCCAATATTTAAATAACATGGGCAGAGAGACAAAGGTTCACATCTGAAAGTGAGTAGGTCAACATAGAGACCAACGAGTATTACAGCTCGATATAAGGAGGGAGACAGGAATTGAACTGGATTCAAAGTATCACCAGGTACACTATTAGTGACAAGAAGTGTAGACTACATGAAGGAACAGAAATGCAGTCATAACTGGTTTATAGAAAAAAATATCTGGACAGTGAGACTTACTAGGGACACCAACGATAGACAGGAAAGGATAATAAATATATTGAATAATGCGAAGAGCATAATAGATCCGTCATGATAATGACAACTGATCATAATATGTAGAAAGATACCAAACAGAATTGGATAAACCCCTGTCCATTGTTGGAACATTCCAGTCCAATGTTCTCAAATTCTGATCTCTCTTGCCTGGAGCCATTGATCCCTGTTAGTGCTGCCGGTGATGCTCCTGGTCGTCCTGTGGAATACCATGTTGACGGAGCCCATTTATCAGTAAAAGATGGAAACCCTCCACTAGAATAATTATAATCAATGGAGAATTACATTAATCACAGTAAATGAACAAACAAGTTCAGTTAGCCCCTTCCTTGCATCACATTTCATATCATAATAAAAGGGAATATTTACTCAATCTGGATGGAATGGATGAGGGTTACTGACGTACCGACTATAAATCTTCCAATCTTTATTTTTACCATTTCCTAGTATCTGGGAGAATTCCCAGAGGTGTGCAAGGCTTTATAAGTTCTACTCTCTTCATAATAGGAGACTGGGATAAAATAACTGAACAACTGCAGAAAATGTCTGGTGGGGAAATTTCTGGATACACTAACTCAAGGGAGAAATTGAGGATGGCAGATGCTCGAGGTGAGAGTTGAGAATGTGGTGCTGGAAAAGCACAGCCCTTCAGGCAGCATCCGAAGAGCAGAAGAATCCACATTTCATGTTTCAGCACTTCATCAGAAATGAGGCTTGTCTCCCAAAGGTGCTGAGAGATAAATGGGAAGGGGATAGGAATGGGGGAAGGTAGCTGAGAATGTCATGGGTAGATGAAGTTGGGATGGAGGTGATATGTCGGAGAGGAGGGTGGAGCAGAAAGGTGGGAAGGAAGATGGGCAGGAGGACAGGTCATGGGGGCTATGCTGAGTTGGAAGGTTAACCTGTGGGAAAGGGAAATGAAGAAACAAATGAAATCCACATTGATCTCGTGTGGTTGCGGGGACCCAAGATGGAAGACTAGGCTTTCTCACTCCAGGAATCAGGTGGATAGGGTGTGGTGGTGGAGGAGGTCCAGGACCTTGGCGGAGTGGGAGGGTATGCTGAAATTTTTGGCCATCGGTCACTGGGGTTGGTTGTTGCGGGTGTCCTGGAGATGTTCTCTGAAGTGTGTCGCATGTTAGCGTCCTGTCTCCCTAATGTGGGGGACACAACATCGGGAGCAATGGATACAGTAGGTGCTGTGTCTGGAAGTGCAGGTAAAACTCCGATGGATGTGGAAGGATCCTGTGGGGCTTTGGGCGAAGTGAGGTGGGGCGGGGTGGGGGGTTGGTGAGGACGCAGGATTTGCAATTCCAGCGGTGGCAGGGGAAGGAGCTGCGAGGGGAGAATGCTTTGGTGGGCGGTGTGACCTAATGAGGTAGTCACGCAGGGAACGGTTTTTGATTGCAGATAGGGGTGGGGAGGGAAATATATCACTGGTGGTGGGGTCTGTTTTTAGGTGGTGCAAATGGGGGAGGAAAACACATTGTATCTGGAGGTTTGGTGGGGTGGAAGGTGAGGAATAGGGATGTTATTTTCCTGTTGCATTTGGTGGAGTGGGATTCGAAGACAGAGGTGTGGGAAGTGGATAAGATGCACTGCAGGTCATCGTCGACCATGTGGGAGGGGAAATTGCGGTTTTTGAAGAAGGAGGCCATCTGAGACATTCACGGGCTTCAGAGTGTGGTGCTGGAAAAGCAGACTAGATCAGACAGCATTCGAGGAGCAGGAAAATCGATGTTTTGAGCAAAAGCCCTTCAAAAGGGATCGTACTTTTGCCCAAAACATTGACTTTCCTGCTCATTGGATGCTAACTTGCCAGACCACACTCTTAACTCTAATCTCCAGCATCTGCAGTATTCACTTTCGCCTACTCACTAGGTTCAACCACTTCTCTAATACTGTCTTGAATTTTGTTCTCCCTGCAATAGAAAAGATGTTGTTAAACTTGAAAAGGTGCAGTAAAGAGTTACAAGTTTGTTGTTGATGTTGGGGGAGCGGGTGATGTTGACCTACACAGAGGATATGAATAGGTTGGGGCTATATTCCTATATCATTGAGTCTGAGGAGTGACCTTACTGTGGTTTATAGCGTTGAATCCTAATGCTCCAGGGTGAGCAAGATCAAAGACCAAGGTAATAGACAGGACAGTTATTCACATTATAACTGGGCACTTTCTCATGGGACAAATTGCTGAAATATACAAGTAGACTGAAGAATGGGACTGGCTGGAGGATTCAGAGTTTCGACTGAAATGATTAGTTATATCACATTCACAATCCACCTCAAAGAACCAGCCCTGACACCATAAATCTGGAGGAGATATCTGTTCAGCATGAAGCACTGTGCAGACTAGGCTCGTGTATTGCTGAACAGAAATCTGCAATCGTTCCAGCGTGGAACACTGGGCAGACCATAGCAGGGTATTGATCTATAAACACAGTTCAGAAATGTTTTCAGCATGGAGCACTGTGCAGACCGGGCTGATGTACTGTACAATGAAAGCCACAATCTACCCAGAGTGGAAAGGTATGCAGACCACAGCAGTTCATTGATGTATAAACCCAGGTAAGACAAGCGACCAGGGCATGGAACTGAGTCCACCACCTCAGGACATTGCTAAGTAACACTGTTTTAGATCACTGTTCAGCGTGGGGAAACTTGCAGCCCATTGCTGGGAGTGACAGAATGTGCAGCTCCCATCCATTTACAGCTCCATACCTACACTGTGTCATTATAAGGGGTACTGTGGGTGTGAACATGACTGCCAGAGAGCAATCGTCTGGGAATCAGTTTAAATACCAACAAATGGGAGGAGTTTGGCATAAGACTGAGTGGGCGAAATTGAGAGACAATGCCACGGATGGATGTGTTCCCAGGTTCCAGAGTGTTGAAATGTAAACTTTCAACAGTATCCTGCAACATAAGCCAGTGTTTCCAGGAATGATGGGTGAACGGGATATTGCTGTGAGGTCAGATGATGGAGAGTATTGGATAAGCAATTGTTCTGCATCTTTGTAACTTGGAGAAGGGTCAGCACATACTTCGATTCATTGGGCTGAACCTAACAATAACTTGTCTCAGTGACATTTTCCTTGAGTGTGACAGAGGGATTGTCTGCGTGAGGTCGTGTGAGTTTCCTGGTGCTATCTTATTGAACTCACCTGATCCACCCCAGCCCATGGTGTCAATGCCATGCCGATTCTCCCACCCATCATGGCTGGAGGTACTCACCATCGCCCGAATATCCCTGCATAATACATGATCCCTGCCATCGGTGCCAACTTTAAAAGGCCAAAGGGCACACGGTTAAGCTTTCTCAGTTCAGAGCTGTCCTGCACAGTTTACCCCGAGCATGGCAGATAAGGGGCAAATATACGATGGTTTGTCGACAGGGGCACGGCGGTCCTGGTTGATGGGTTAGTACAGAGGGGGACCATTCTCTTCCCAGAGGGGGCACACCACCAGACCCACTGAGCATAGTCTGAGCTCACCAACCAACTCAGTGCAGTATCTGCGGTCTGAAGAAATGCCCAGCAATACAGGAGAAGCATCAGTAACCTTCACCCCTCCGTCAGGATAAGGATCACTGTATTCTCTCTGCTCTCTCACACTCACTGTATATCTGTTATAGCAGCAACTCCCGAACAAGGCTCATGTTCCAACACTCTCACTACATCGCTTTCTCTGTTCCCCCCGACCTCTCTCTGCTCTCTCACACTCACTGTATATCTGTTATAGCAGCAACTCCCGAACAAGGCTCATGTTCCAACACTCTCACTACATCGCTTTCTCTGTTCCCCCCGACCTCTCTCTCTCTCTCTTCCTCCACTATACTAACAACATTACATGACACATCATTGTGGACTGACTCCCTCCGGGCACCTCACCATGTCCACCCTCCTCACCTGCACCAGCATTACGAGCAAGGCCACCCACTCCCACCCTCCTTCCCTCCCTCCAATTCCAGGAGAAACAATCTGGAATAGGACAGAAAGGGCCAAGTTGTTGGTGGAGTGCCCGATATCGGTTCCCTCTCACCCCTTCCCCCCCCCCCCCCGCCATGTGGTACGTTTCGGAGAGGACCGGGATGCCTCGTATGGAGATTCTGAAACATCCACGTCCCACCAACCGAATAAGGAGCAATGTTCAGTGAAGGGAAATTCTCACTTTAAACCCACTGGCAGTTCCGTTTCCCCCCGTCACAACTTAGAAGCTGTGGCCCTGATGCCATCTCCCTTTTGTGTTGAGCGGGTACAAATGGAATCCCCACGGTCTCAGTGTATAGAAGGGTGGACTCACAACACATCATCGCCACCACTTCCCAGGAAGGGAGCATAGAGACTCCCTCCTCCACCTCCTCCTGTAAACAGCTCAGATATGGAAACTAATCTGTGATAGTTAATGCTCTCCCCACTTGTCCTGATATCTTCAATAATCTGTGCTCATGTACACCCAGGGCCTTCTGTTCCTGCACGCTTTTTATAACCGTGCATCCTGTTTTATATTGTATTTCAAATTTCTTCCTACCGAAGTGCATCACCTCACACTGCTCTGCATTGAAGCTCATCTGCCATAAACCTGAAATCTACACCAACGTGTGATTGTCCTGTTGGAGTTCCAACTGTCCATCACAAATTTTATAATTCTTCCAGGTTTGGTTTCTGCAAACAGTGAAATTGTCCTACAGTCAAACGCCACACAGAAATGCCGACTCACTCACTATTGTGAGCAAGTTCAATACTAACAAACTCCCTGAGGACAGAACTAAATACTGACACACACCAGACAGTGTAACTGAAATATTGACAAGAAAAACATGGAGCAAGAGAATTACTGACTGACACTCCATGTTTGTGTTAGTTTCCACGTATTCGTAAGTGTCTCTATGTCTCTGTGTTAGTATTGTGTATATCAGTGTGTATCAGTGTGGGGCGAATCCGGCAGTCTCTATGGTGTTTAAAGTGATGTAATATCCCCCGATACGAGTTGTGTGGAAGGGTCACTCTACCTGAAACTTTAACTTTCATTTCTAGCCACCGATGCTGTCGGACTTGCTGAGTTTCTGTTGCTGTCAGTCTCTGATTTCCTCTCCACACCACTGTACAGGTAGGAGTGGAGGGTGAAAATCATCAGTGATTCTGTTTGGGAGGGACTGAGGGAAGGCAGCAGCTCACAGCACCATCACCATACACACAGAACATAGAACATAGAACATAGAAAAATACATCGCAGTACAGGCCCTTCGGCCCTCGATGTTGCGCCAACCGAAGCCTACCTAACCTACACTAGCCCAATAACCTCCATATGCTTATCCAATGCCCGCTTAAATGATTATAAAGAGGGAGAGTCCACCACTGCTACTGGCAGGGCATTCCATGAACTCACAACCCGCTGAGTAAAGAATCTACCCCTAACATCTGTCCTATACCTACCACCCCTTAATTTAAAGCTGTGTCCCCTAATAACAGCTGACTCCATTAGCGGAAAAAGGTTCTCACTGTCAACCCTATCTAAACCCCTAATCATCTTGTACACCTCTATCAAATCTCCCCTAAACCTTCTTTTGTCCAATGAGAACAGCCCCAAGTGCCTCAGCCTTTCCTCATACGATCTTCCTACCATGCCAGGCAACATCCTGGTAAACCTCCTCTGCACTCGTTCCAATGCCTCCACATCCTTCCTATAGTATGGCGACCAAAACTGCACACAATACTCCAGATGAGGCCGCACCAGAGTCTTATACAACTGCAACATGACCTCAGGACTCCGGAACTCAATTCCTCTACCAATAAATCCCAGTACACCATATGCCTTCTTCACAGCACTATTTACCTGGGTGGCAACTTTCAGAGATCTGTGTACATGGACACACAGATCCCTCTGCTCATCCACACTACCAAGTAGCCTACCATTAGCTACATTGAACTCCATTTGCCACCTTTGTGCCCAGTTCTGCAACTTATCTATATCCGCTGTAACCTGCCACATCCTTCTTCACTGTCCACAACTCCACCGACTTTCGTGTCATCCGCAAACTTGCTCACCCAGCTATCAAGCCCCTCCTCTAGGTCATTTATAAAAATGACAAACAGCAATGGTCCCAAAACAGATCCTTGTGGAACACAGCTAGTAACTGCACTCCAAGATGAACCTTTACCATCAACAACTACCCTCTGTCTCCTTCCAGCCAGGCAATTCCTAATCCAAATCTCTAATGCACCCTCTATTCCATACCTAAACAGACACATAACATGCAAAGAGAGATAGATACACTCAGGGGGCACACAGAGGCACATATAGAAACACAAAAATAGACAAGCGCGGAAAGAAATATGCAGATACATGCTTGGACATACAAACACACATGGAGTCATAGAGTTACCCTGGATGTTTGGAAACACATCTATTGGCTTGTACAGCCCATGCTGATGATAATCTCAAACTAAAACAGTCCCACCTGCATGCGCTTGGACCATATTTTCACAAACCTTCTCTTGTACTTAATCAACTGTCTTTTAAACGTTGTAACGTTACCCACATCCATCACTTCTCAGGACGTTCATTCCATACACGAACCAAATGGTGTGTAATGAAAATGCACTTCATGGGTCCTGATCGGGTATACATGAGAACTCAGTGAGAAACTCGGGAAATGAGTGCTGGGAATCTTAATGACATGTTCTTATCATCAATATCCAAAGGTGAGGTGCTGGAAAACATGAGGCTCGCTAACGTGGTGCCATCATTAAACAAACTGGGAAGGAAAAGCCAGAGAACTATAGACCAGTGAACCTGACATTGCTGGTGGGCAAGTTGTTGGAGGGAATCCTGAGCGACAGTATGTACATTTATTTGGAAAGGCAAGAACCGATTACGGATAGTCAACATGGCTTTGTGCGTGGGAAATCATGTCTCACAAATACGATTATATTTGCTTGAAGCAGTAATGAAAAGGATTGATGAGGGCAGAGCAGTGCACGTGATCTATATGGACTTCAGGATGGCGTTCGACAAACTTCCTCATGGTCGATTGGTTAACAAGATTAGAACTCATGGGATACAGGGAGAACTAACCATTTGGATACAGAACTGGCTAAAGGTATAAGGCAGAGAGTGGTGGTGATGGGTTACTTTTCATATCGGAGGCCTGTGACCAGTGGAGTACCACAAAGTTCGGTGCTGGGTCCACTGGTATTTGTCATTCATAGAAATGATTTGGATATGAACATAGGAGGCATGATTAGTACGTTTATAGATGACATCAAAGTTGGAGGTGCAGTGGACAGAGAAAAAACGGTTATCTCCGAGTATAACGGGATTTTAATCAGATGAACCCATGGGCTGAGGAGTGGCAGACGGAGTTTAATTTAGATAAATATGAAATATTGCAATTTCGATGGAAAATCAAGGCTTGGCTTATATATTTAAAGTTAAATTCCTGGGGAGTGTTGCTCAACAAAGAAACCTTGGGGTGCAGGTTCATAGTATTTTGAAAGTGGAATCGTAGGTATATAGGATAATGAAGAAGGTGTTTTATATGCTTGCCGTTGTTGGTCAGTGCATTGAATATAAGAGTTGAGACGTCATATTGCGGCTGTACAGAACATTGGTTATGCCACATTTGAATACTTTGTGCAATTACGGTTGCAATCATAGGGGGAGGATGGGTAAAACCTGAAATGATTCAGAAAAGATTTTCAAAGATACTGACAGGGTTGCGGATTCTGAGATTTATGGAGAGGTTAAGTAGGCTGGGGTTATTTTACCTGGAGCACCAGCGATTGAGAGGTGATCTTAGAGTTTTCAAAGTCATAAGTGGAATGGATAGCATGAATAACCAAGATCTTTTCCCCAAGATAGCACGTTTCCAAAGCGAGAGGGCATAGGTTGAAGGTGAGAGGGGAAAGACTTAAAACGTATCTAAGGATCAACGGTCTCAATTAGAGGGTGTTGTGTATGTAACGAGCTGCCAGAGGAAGTTGTGGAGGCTGGTGCAATTACAACATTTAAAAGGCATTTGCATGGGCACATGAAAAGGAAGTGTTTAGTGGATATGGGCCAAATGCTAACAAATGGAACTACATTAATTAAGGACATCTGGTCAGTAGGGACAAGTTGGCTAGAAAGGTATGTTTCCATGCTGGACAGCTCTATGACACAATGTCTTCTGTTAAACGTTCTCCTGTCATCTTAAAGTTACGCACAGTCTTGAAATGTACCACCCTAAGGATATTCAACATTATCTATACCCCTCATTGTTTCACAAACCTCTATAAGTTTCATAAGATCTCAACCTTCTACGCTGCAGTGGAAAAGGTCCCAGTCTATCGAGGCTGTCCTCATAACTTAAACACTCCATTCCCAGCAATATCCTGGGAAATCTTTTCTGAACCGTCTTCAGTTTAATAATATCCTCAATATGACTGGGTGACCAGAACTGCACGCAGAACTTCAGGAGAGACATCATGTATGTCCAGCACAAGCTGAAGATAATATTCCACCTCCTGTACTCAAAGATCTGAGCAATGAAGGCCAGCAAGTCAAACGCCTTCGTAACCACTCTGCCCACAATTGCTGCAAACTTCAAACAAATATACCAGAACCCCTCGATCCCTCTGTTCTACAACACTACGAATGGCCTGACATTGAATTGTATATGTCCTCTCATTGTTTGTCTTACCAAATTCTGATACCTTGTATTTATCTAAACTGAACTCCATCTGCCACTCCTCAGCCCAGTGTGTGATAGTACCAGGGTAGAAAGGCTGACAAGTAGTTCGCTGCCTTGGATCATTTCTAGGCTTTAAGAAGAGGGCCGTCACATGTTACAGGTGGGAAAGAGTGATTGGTGTCGTTGATCCAGAAAGTATGCTCTTTCTACATCTCTGGTGTTTAGTGATAGGTATCTATTCCAGATCCATTATAGTGCAGAGTGTGTCTACAGGATGTCTTCCCCTAATATTACAGATGTCAGACAATAACCACTTAAGGTGGAAACCATAACCAAACAATTAAAGATCTTCATAGTTTATCTCGAAGGCAAAACAAATAAACTGAACATCCTATAGTTGAGTTGAGTACCTTTCATCTGTTTAACAATGTGATTCTTTCAACTGTGTAATTCAGTAAAGTTAACCAAATTTTAATGAATCCACACAGAGCTGAAAGCTGACATTTAAAATGTGTCCGAAAATCTGGGCATGGTTTAAGTCTTGGGTAGTGGTAACGCCTGTGCCTCTGAGGCATAGCTCTGGGTTACATTCCAATACCTGAACTTGTGTGGTAGTGTCTGTCACTCTGGAGCAGAAGGTCTGAATTCAAGTCCTGCCTGTCAAGAAGGTATGTCACAGTATTTCAAAACAGACTGATGAACAAACACACAGAAGAATAATTTTGCAGCTTTTGGGATTATTGCCAAGTGGTGGTAGTGTCCCTACATCTGAGCCCAAAAGTCTAGATAAAAATCCCACAGGGTGTTTCATAATGTGGCTGAACAAACTGATTAAAATGGATTTAGTATTGTGACTTGATGGAGAAGGAAGAGGAGTCAGTGTTGCATTTCAGAATTTAGGCCCAGGTTTACTGAAAACAGAGCCATTCGTGTTGATTGGAGTCACATTTCCACCTTCTAAATGTTTATAAAATGATGAAGACCATGGGTAGGGTGATTTTTCAGGGTCATTACCCCAGGGTAGGGAAGCCCAAAACCCGTGGACATAGAATTAAGGTGAGATAGACAAGACATAATGAGGACCAAAGGGGGGCATTTTCACACAGAGGTGGTATTTGTATGCAATGAGCTGCCAGACGAAGTGGTGAAGGATGGTACAAATGACAACATTTAAAACTCATGTGGATGGGGACATGAATTGGAATGATTTAGAGGGATATGGAACAAATGCTGGAAAATGGAACTAAGTTAATATATGACATCTGATTGGCAAGAATGAGTTTGACCAAAGCACCGTTTCTGTGCTGTACATTTCTATGATTCATTGATCCAATTAAAAATGATCTCTTTGTAATCTTATGCAACCTTCTTCACCTTCCACTAAATAACTAAATGCTGTGGTGTCATCTGTAAACTTGCTCACCAAAACATTGCATAATTCTCATCTAAGTCATTGATATAAGTGACGCCCAAACGTTATTCAGCACCAATTCCTGTGGAACGCCACTGTTCACAGGTCTCCAGTCCAAAAGACAACTTCCTCCATCACTCTTGCCTCTGCAGTAAGCTGAAACACACATACGCATACGACATAGAGACAACACAGTTGAATTTAAGACAGCAATAGAAACATTTTGATTGATAAGGGGATTAATGTTACAGTGAGAAGGCTGGAGAATTTTGTTGATAAAAATGTCAGCCAAGATTGAACAGCAGATCAGATTTGATGGAGCAAACAGTCTAGTTCTGCACCAATTTCATACGCTCTATGGTTACGCTATCAGAAATGTCTAACCAAGAGAACAGTGGAGGCTGAATTTGATAAATACTTTACTGAACAGGTTCAAGGGGATAGATTTGAGGGTCTGAATGGTCTATGTCTTTCCTATTGGTTGTGCCCTCATTTTTAAATTGGGAAGCTGACTTGTTGTGAGGTTCATACACTTTTAAATTTAAGGTTTCCCCATTTATGATTGAGATATGGATGTTCCTATCTTCTTAGGATTGTGCTGCCTGTGGTATTATCATCCCAGGGAACAGTGAAGACTGGGCAATGAGTCATAGAGTTCTAGAGACGTACAGCACGGAAACAGACCTTTCGGTCCAACTCACCCATGCTGACCGCATATCTCAACCCAATCTATTCTCGCCTGCCATATCCCTCCAAAACCTCTCCTATTCATATACACATGCAGATGCCTTTCCAAAGTTTGAAATTGTACCAGCCTCCACCACTTTTCCTCTGGCAGCTCATTCCATACACGTACCACCCTCTGCATGAAAAAGGTGCCTGTTAGGTCACTTATATATCTTTCACCACTCACCCTAAAGCTATCCCTCGTGTTCCGGAGTCCCTTACCAGGGAAAATGCCTGCCTATTTACACTATCCATGCCCTCATGATTTTATAAACTTCTATAAGGTCATCTCTTAAAGACAATCGCTTATTTTATTGTGTAGTGACTGCAGCAATTTTTCAACAGAACGGCCAAAAATG